>NC_044385.1:30965256-31202756 GCF_006542625.1 Nomascus leucogenys | reverse complement strand
TGTGATCCGCCTGCTTTGGCCTCCCAAGGTGCTGGGATTACAGGTGTGAGCCACCACGCCTGGCCATAAACTGTTATTCTTAATAAAACTCTTGCAATGTACCTGAAATTTGTGTAAATGATATTTTATTTAATTTTTTACACCAACTCTCTTAAAGTAGACATTATTTCTCTTTATAATAGTTGAGAAATCTGAGGCTTTGTAGAGTAAGTATATCTCCTAAGGGGGTATAGGTATTTAAGGGGTTTAAGCAGGTTTAAGGCAGACTGTCCCTATAGCGTTTGCTTGACTATATTATATACTGCCATTAAGATTTAGACGTCTTAAATAACGCACTTATTTGCTTCTTTGCAAAAAAAAAAATGTGAAAGGGTGAATGTGTTTGTACATGTGTATTTATCCAGGTGTATTTATCTGTATAAGTATGACATCACTAAGGAACCAAGACAACTTTTTAGCCATATCACATAGCAATGACCTATAGTCTCGCACACCATCCTTAAGAGAGTCCCTGGAGAATCTATCCGTTGAATGTTCTAATACAAGACACGCTCATAAAATTCTCAATCTTAGACTCCACTAGTGTTATGTAACATTGGCTAAGTGGAGAGTAAGAAAACAAAGTGATTTTCTTATGGAAAACATTATTGTATTTTATTAAAGAATATTACACAATGTGAAGGGTTTCCCTCTAATATAATTGAAAGCAAGGAAAGCATTTAAAAAGTTTCTGCTGCATTCTGTGAATTTTTACGTTATTTCAAAATTTATAACACCCCAATTCATTGAATTTAATTTGACAATGCACATTAGCATCTAAAAATTAGGTTTAAAGGGTTTTCTATATTGGAATTTCCACAAGAGTCAAATACATTATTTGGATGAGTAAGAACTGAACAAACCACAGGGAAATCATTGTGGTTTTTTTTGTTGTTGTTGTTGCTGTTTATTTTGTTTTGGTTTTGTTTTATTCCAGATAGGTACAGGGCAACTCCTTCTGAACCATGAATAATAGCTAACAAACTGGTCAGATTAAAAAAAAAAGTTGAGCTAAGGCTACGTTCAAGTGGTAAGAATATAGAACTTCTGTATGTCTTTTTATTTTTAAAAATACTACATCAAATTCATATTGTTTATTATATGAGCAATTTGCAATTTGGAGGATGAACCGTATCACATTGGGACTGTAAAGCATATTCCTCATAGAAAACATTGAATAGTATTTCCCTGCATGCATGGATAATCTAAAGAACAAGAATTATCATTAAGAAATGTTAGATGAACAAAAAAATTGAACTCTTTCAAAATTTATTCTGATTTCTGCCAGCAAAATATTTAAAAATAGAAATGATATATTTTCAGTTTCAATGAAATTTTTTATTTAAAATGTCATAGCATTGGGCTCTAGTTAGATGAATATCTTAAGAAACTGTTATACACCATTGCCACGTTTGACTGAATTTTGTTGAGTATCACATTATAATTTAATGATAGAAAACTCTGCCTTTTAAGATTGATTCATAGATTTCTTAAGTCAATAAGGACACATTAAAAAGAGTCATCAACAAAAATAAACTGAATCTGTAATATCCTTCATGATTGTGCTGGCTATCCAGGGCTATTTAGAATACTCAGATATGGAATCACTTAATGGGCACAAAAATATTTCACAAACCAGTTGAAGACCATGGGCTTTAACTTCTTGGTAGCATATAGTTGACTTGTTCTAAATAAAGACATTGTTGTTCAATCCCAGTGATTAGAGATGGATCATTGACTAGGGAAAAGCGTTTGCATACTGAGTACAGGATAAAGAAAAGTACCAAGGGAGAAAATAACTCTGTGCTGTAAGTCAGGATTGAGTCTGGAATGTATGAAGCCGTGGCAGACTAGGTTTTACAACCCAATTCTATTTCCCCCCTTCCTATCAGAGCTTTGTGGCATTTGATTTCTTAAGGTTAACGTAGCTACTGTCTGTGCAGGATGCAGGTGGATAATGCAGGTCCCCCTTATTTAATGTTGCCAGAACATCAGGAGACACCGCTGAGCCAATTTTGTAGCCAGAACTAACATTTGCAGCTTACATTTTGAAAAAGTGTAAATTTCAATCTCATGTGACGTGTTCTTTTGTTTCTTTTTCTTTTTTTTTTTTTTTCTTTTTTTGAATGGAGAAGAAAAGCTGGCCTATTGCCATTCCTGCATTTAAGGGCAAGTATCCATCAGAGGGGTCTGGGCTATAAAATGCTTAATGGCAATAAAGACTACAGCTCAGCTCCACCGATGGATGCTGTTAGGTGCTTGGAAAGCAACCAATCTCTGAAACAAAATGAGAGGTGTGATCAAAAATAAGGAAGCAGAAATTTAAACATAGAGTTGCTTTCCAAGGTAATATTTATATAATACACTCTTCAGTGAAGACAGCATGCCCTAAAATGACAGGGCATTAGCAAACATTGCCAAAAAATACCTAAGACTAATGAGCATTTCCATCTAAAGAAGCAAAATCTAATTAATCAAGAAAAATGCACAAAAGCGTAATGTGATGTTTTGAAACTGAAGACTGTCCTGCTAGTTTATGATAATTATGTGCTATGAATTGGGTTTTAAAAATTATGTTAGGAATAGAAAATATAATCTTGTCAAGCTGTTAACTGCTAATGAAATATAGATATACATTTCAGATAATAGATTTCTGAAATATGAATATCAAAAGCTGATATTAATGTAATTTTAAATACCATTCTTATGAAGCTGTATCACATAAAACTATTTTATCCTAATAGATGAGGTAAACTCAACCTTTTAATTGATTAACTACTTGTTGGGGAGCAGTGTTGCCATATTGTGGCACTTACGGACTTTCAATTATTTTCCCTTTTAATCTTAAACTTACTTAGATGTTGAGCCCATGATTAGAAAGAAAAACATCCACCTTCAATATGTCACTAAATTAGGAAAAATTTCCTGTTTGCCTACTACACTAGCCAACTTATCTTTCTTTCAATAAAATGTAGACTCTGCCCTTCACTAGACCTATGTTCAGTCTCGAAATTTATGTCGAATATAAAATCTTAGTAACTCTTAAATGAACTTTTATAAGAAGAAAAATCTCCCATCTTGCTTGAAAGGCTAGCTGTGCAGAGGGTGAATCACCGCCACTTACTTCTTCCTTAATATTCAGTGTCATCTGACATTTAACACATTCCTAGAATGTAAATTTAGATACTCACCAGTGGGCCCAGAGCACAACCTTTGGCCGTGCATGCTTGGACTCTGAAGGAATGTAAACTCCAAGGAGCAAATCCATAAGCATGACAGCTGAGTTCTGAGGAATTGTGGATTAAGATACCATCTAGATATAATCCATAACTCGTGATAACACCTGGGAAGATAATAATTGCCTTTCAGTATGACTACTAGACAATAGCAAAGAAGGTCTTAAGGAAGCAAGCACTCTTGATGTGATTTCTAGTTTCACGGAATCATTAAATCACAGACTCTGGTATTTATCCTTGTCTAAACTCTGTCTCTTACCAAAGGATAAAATAGATGTTACCCTTGAATATCAAATTGTAAAGCTAATTAATAGAGAGACAGAAATAGAACCCAACAGTTCCAGCATGAGAATCTTTCTATTGCATCCTGTTAACTATTGTCATGTGTGTTTCAGATCAAAAATTAATACGTGAAGCATACTTATAATTTGTATTGCTTTCTAAAAAAAGATATTCTTAATAGATATGCCCCAGAAGTAAATCGACCTTATTTGTTAATGCATTCTATATGACTCATAATGTATCAGGCACTATTCTAAGCACCTGGTACGCATTAGCTTCTTTTTAACCCTCTCTTCATAGCATTCCTATAACAGGCAAAGAGAAAAGGTATCATACTGGAGGAGAAACTGGCTTCCACCTGCACATTGTCAGTCAGGACATTCAAAAGGGCATCTCTTTATATGACCAGGTCCAATCATATAAGCATTGAAAATCTGCAGCAACCCAATCAAGATAGAACATGAAGGACATAGACCCCCTTAGTAAGGAAGATCCAGTGGCCTCACTAGGTAAAAAATTCCAAACAAGCTGGGTGTGGTGGCTCACACCCATAATCCCAACACTTTGGGAGGCCAAAGCAGAAGGACCACTTGAGCCCCAAAGTTCAAGACCAGCCTGGGCAATGTAGTGAGACCCTATCTCTACAAAAAATAAAAATAAAAGAACTACAAACAAATGAACTACTAGCTGAGGGCAAAGAGAAGAAGTTGTAAATATCAGCTATGGTCTCACAATTAATTATATAAACAAGAATTATGAATGCTATCATATTTTATTTCTGCTTATTACACAGAGATTTGTATATTGTAACCAATTTTCCTTCCTCCTTTCCCCACTGATTCATGTAAATAGGTTTAGTGGGTATTAATTTATAGTTTAGTTTTTTTATGTTGAAGAATATCCAGGTGGGTTGTGTCTGAACTAAAAGGGGAATTAACATCACCTAGATAAGAATATGATGAGGGAGGTGACAACACCGTCATTTGTACAAAGCATAGTAGTATCCTGTTCACAGGAAGCATAGAGTGATTGCTACTGGTAATGAAAGGTGGTGAAAAGTACAAGGGTGTGTGTGAATGTCCGCCCCAGCTACACATCCATGCTTCTATAGCCTGTTCTGTACGGCTAACCTACGAACTACAAAGTACATTTCCAACTCTCTTGCTTGTTGGCCTTCTATTAGGTTTTGCCAGTGGGAGGCACTGCGAGGAGGACAGAAGCAGGAAGAAAGAAAACGTCCAGCTTCTAGCTCCAAGAGCTGAGGCCTTTGCTGACAGCTGCTGTGTCAGCAGGGGACAAAGCACCTGCAGCCTCAAGCATTCCAGACAGAAGAAGCATCTCTTCTGCATTTTCTGCCTCTTCAGTAGTGGAATGTTGTTGGCATATCAGCTCTGGTTGGGGCAGCATCCCATAATGGTTCAAATGTCAAATCGGCAAGTGTAGCAGTAAGCAGCGGCTCCCGTCAATCATCCTTTTTTTCCTTCCAGTACCTGCCACCTTTCCCTTTTGTTCTTCCAGCCCTTCTTTACAACACCTTGAGAGCAACTTACTTGTATAAAATACCCTCTCTTTTAAATATCTGAAATGTTTTCTCTTATACCAATCAGATCTGGGTCAATAAATTCTCTTAGGATTAAAACATTTTTTATTTAAATGAGTTAATACTTTTAAAAAGCTACTGCTGTGACTCATTTTCCTTTAAGAAGATAACCTTGTATAGTTTATCATTCTGATAAGTCCATTTCCCTTATTTCCAAATTTTTGGGAAAGAGTCTTTATTTTACTCTCAGGTACCACTTATAGCTCTAAACACACAAAAAGATGTGGCTGCCATTATCTGTTTTCCTTTATTTCTGGTGTGACCATCTATGGGAACTTTATGAATACCTATAGAAGGTATTTGATTTAATTCTATTTAATACTTGACACACAAAGACACAAATGAATTAAAGCTAAGAAGTGAAAGACATATAGTGAAAACACCACCTACCTAAAATACATAGAAAATTTAAAGAGAAAAAAAGATATAATCAGGTAATAACAATGATCAAAAAATTCTTATGTGCCAGGCTCTCTGTGAAGCAGTTAATCCTAAAAAAATCTTATGTACAAATAGTGTGTTATAGAAGCTCTTAAAGAAACCATAAGACCCTAGAAATGCTATCTACTTGACCTGCTTTTCAACTGAGATAGAAAGTATCCAAATCAATAGTTCCCTTTTCTTACATAATTGGGGAACAGAGAATGTCTTTTATGTTAGGATTATGTGCATAATATCTCATTTATCTGACATATCGGGAAATGAGATATTTTATAGAAGTTAATTTTCGTTATAACTAAATCTCATCCCCTTAAGTATGAACTCTAAAATTCTTAACAATTTTTGAAGGAAATCTTTCTAGTAAGTACTACACACTTACCTGTTTTCTCACACAGAATATAATGAATATAATTGAATCATTTTGTGAAGACTCAAACTTTGATTATGGACATCAAAGACTACATTCTCTAATTCTATAACGCTTCAGTGATTGATGAGATACAAGGTTCTTACCCAGCTTTTCCCCTAAACATTACTCAGTGACTGCACCTTACCAATTCTTGTGTCATTGTTTGAGTTCTACATCCTCTCTTAGTGACAGTTTCTCCAAATTTACTTCTTCTTCTTTTTTTTTTTTTTTTTTGGTCTATCTGACTCTAGTAAGTCAACCCTTAGCAATCCATGTTGAGAAGCTAGATAACTTTGACATCTGGAACTATGGATATAGGATATAGAAACAGTAGACAGTTATTGAAAGAAGGGCTTAGACTAAGATGAATACATGGCAAATAAGCTGAGAATGAAATTAAGTGATATTTGTGACAGTTAATTCAACTGCTCAAAAACTTTTTAGTATCCAGGATGTATCTAACTGAGAGGTGGATGAGAATGAAGTCTAACTTTAACATAGGTGAGATCACACACACACACACACACCACACACACACACACACACACACAGTTGCCTGGCATCCTGTAGGTAAATAGCATTTGACAGCATATGGAGGAAGGGCTGAAGGATAACTTGTAGAATCACATTGTAGGACTAGTAGTATACTGATACACACACACACATCATATTAAGCTGATTTCAATATAAACAAAATCAATATAATATAAAACACTGCATGATTCAGCTTTAAAACATAGTTTTAATAAGTGATAAGTCTAAAACACCTATTAACATGAAAATTTTAACTTCATTGACCTCAGATTCCTAAACAGAGTAACAAAAACTAACAAATATAATGTAGTGGACATTTTAAACTGAAGCCTAAGAAGATGCTTTTTTCTTTAACTAGAACACAGGACATGTATCAATAGCTTTTGTTTTCCAACTTTTATTTTAGATTCAGGGGGTTCATGTGCAGGTTTCTGACATGGGTATATTGTGTGATGCTGAGGTTTGGGATACGAATGATCCCATCACCCAGATAGTGAGCATAGTACCCAACAGTTTTTCAGCCGTTACTCCCCATTCCCTGCCATTAATCCTCAGGGTCTGTTGCTGTCATCTTTATGTCCATGAATACCCAATGTTTAGCTCCCACTTATAAGTGAGAATATGCAATATTTATTTTTTTGTTCTTGTATTAATTTGCTTAGTACAAAAGCCTCCAGCTTCACAGATGTTGCTGCAAAGGACATGATTTCAGGGTTTTTTCTGTGGTTGTGTAGTATTTCGTGGTGTATATGTACCATATTTTTTCATTCAACCCACTGTTGATGGGCACCTAGGTTGATTCCAAGTCTTTGCTCTTGTGACTAGTACTGTGATGAACACAGAAGTGCATGTTTCTTTTGGTAGAATGATTTGTTTTCCTTTGGGTACATACCCAGTAATGGGTTGCTGGGTCAAATGGTGGTTCTGTTTTAAGTTCTTTGAAAAACCTTCAACTGCTTTCCACAGTGGCCAAACTAATTTACATTCCTACCAACAGCATATAAGCGTTCAACCCTTTTCTGTGCAGCTTGCCAGTATCTGTTGTTTTTTGACTTTTTAATAATAGCCATTCTGACTGGTGTGAGATGGTACTTGTTGTGGTTTTGATATGCAGCTCTCTGATGATTAGTGATGTTGAGCATGTTTGTTAGCTGTTTGTCTGCCTTCTTTTGAGAAGTGTCTGTTCATGTCTTTTACCCACTTTTTAATGGGGTTGTTTTTTACTTGCTGATTTTAGTTTCTTATAGATTCTGGATATTTTTGACCTCTGTCAAATGGATGGTTTGTGAATATTTTCTCACACTCTGTAATTTGTCTGTTTACTCTGTTAATAGTTTATTTTGCTGTGCTGAAGCTCTTTAGTTTAATTAGGTTCCACTTGACAATTGTTGTTTTTGTTGCCATTGCTTTTGAGGACTTGGTCATAAGTTCTTTCCCAAGGACAACATCCAGAATGGTGTTTCCTAGGTTTTCCTCTAGGATTCTTATAATATGAGATCTTACATTTAAATCTTTAATCCATCTTGAGTTAGTTTTTGTATATGGTGAAAAGTAGAGGTCCGGTTTGCTGCATAAGGCTAGCGAGCTACCCCAGCACCATTTTTAAAATAGGGAGTCCTTTCTCCATTGATTATTTTTGTTGACTTTGTAAAAGATCAGATGGCTGTAGGTGCACAGCTGTATTTCTAGATTCTCTTTTCTGTTCCATTGGTCTATGTGTCTGTTTTTGTACCAGTATCATGTTGTTTTGGTTACTATAGCCTTATAGTATAGTTTGAAGTTGAGTAATGTGATGCCTCCAGCTTTGTTCTTTTTGCTTAGAATTGCTTTGTCTATTCAGGCTCTTTATGGGTTCCATATGAATTTTAGAATAGCTTTTTTCTAATTCTGTGAAAAATGATATTGGTAGTTTGATAGAAATAGCATTGAATCTGTAAATTTCTTTGGGCACTATGGCCATTTTAGTGATTATTGATTCTTCCACTTCATGAGCATGGAACATTTTTCCGTTTGTGCCATACACGATTTCTTTTACCCGTGTTTTGTAGTTCTCCTTGTAGGCATCTTTCACCTTCTTGGATGGATGTATTCCTAGGAATTTACTGTTTTGTGGCTATTGTAAATGAGATTGCATTCTTGATTTGGCTCTCAGCTTGAACATTACTGGTGTATAGAAATGCTACTCATTTTTGCACATTGATTTTGTATCCTGAAACTTTACTGATGTTGTTTGTCAGTTCCAGGAACTTTCTGGTGGAATCTTTTGGGTTTTCTAGGCATAAAATCATATCAGCAAAGAAAGACAGTTTTACTTCTTCTTTTCCTAGTAGGATTTCTTTTATTTCTTTCTTGCGCCTGAGAGTGGTGAGAGTGGGCATTCTTATCTTGTTCCTGTTCTCAGATGGAATGCTTCCACCTTCTACCTGCTCTGTGTGATGTTGGCTGTGGGTTTGTCATAGATAGCTCTTATTATTTTGAAGTATGTTCCTTTGATGCCTACATTGTTGAGGGCTTTTATCATGAAGGTATACTGGATTTTATTGAAAGCTTTTTCTGTATCTATTGAGATGATCATGTGTTTTTTGCTTTTAGTTCTATTTATGTGATGAATCACATTTTTAAATATATTTCCAACTCAAGGAGATTTATGAATACGTTTATTGATTTGTATATGTTTAGCCAAACTTGGCATCCTAGGAATGAAGCCTACTTGATTGTATTGAATTAACTTTTTGCTGTGGTGTTGAATTTGGTTTGCTAGCATTTTGTTGAGGACTTTTGTGTCTATGTTTATCAGGAATATTGGCCTGTAGTTTCCTTTTTTAGTTGTGTCTTTGACAAGTTTTGCTATCGGAGAGATGCTGGCCTCATAGAAAGTGTTAAGAAGGAGTCCTTCCTTCTTGATATTTTGGAACAGTTTTAGTAGAATCATTACCAACTCTTCCTTGTACATCTGGTGGAATTTGGGTGTGAATCCACCTGCTCCAGGTTTTTTTTTTTTTTCTTTTTTTTCGGCGGGGTAGGGGGGGCGGTTCCTACCAACAACAACAAACAAGCAAACAAAACACATCCTCGGAGACTATTATAAACGCTTCTACGTACACAAACTAGAAAATCCAGAGGAAATTCTTAGAAACAAACAACTTCCAAAGAACGAATCAGGAAGAAATTAAAACCCTTAATAGACCAATGTCAAGTTCGAAAATTGAATCAGTAATAAAAAAAAAACCTTTGCTAGCTTCGAGTTTAGTTTGTTCTTGTTTTGCTAGTACTTGTAGGTGAGGTGTTAGTTTGTTAAATCGAGATCTTTCTAACTTTTTGAGGTAGCTGTTTAGCACTATAAATGTTCCTCTTAACACTGTCTTTGCTACATCCCAGAGATTTTGGTATGTTGTACCTGTTTTCATTTATTTTAAACAAAGTTTTGATTTATGGGTAGCTCTGGGGAAAGTAAGATTTTGAGTCCTTGAAATGCCATGTAGGTATTTTCAAAATTATAGAATACTTAAAATAATCTTTTAAATTAACTAATTAATTAATTAATTTTTTTGGAGATGGAGCCTAGCTCTGTAGCCCAGGCTGGAGTACAGTGGCATGATCTCGGCTCACGGCAACCTCCGCCTCCTGGGAGGTGAATCAAGCGATTCTCTTGCCTCAGCCTCCCAAGTAGCTGGGATTACAGGTGCCTGCCATCACGCCCAGCTAATTTTTGTATTTTCAGTAGAGACGGGATTTCACTGTATTGGCCAGGCTAGTCTCGAACTCCTGACCTTGTGATCCACCCTCCTCAGTCTCCCAAAGTGTTGGGATTACAGGCATGAGCCACTGCACTGGGCCAAAATAATTTAAAGTAATTTAAAATATGCTCTGGGCCCAGTGTGGTGGCTCATGCCTATAATCCCAGCATTTTGAGAAGCAAAGGCAAGTGAATCGCTTGAGTCTAGGAGTTTGAGACCAGCCTGAGCAATGTGGCAAAACCCTGTCTCTACTAAAAATGCAAAAAGTTAGTTGGGCATGATGACATGTGCCTGTGGTCCTGGCTATTTGAGAGGATGAGGTGGCAGAATCACTCAGGCCCAGGAGGTCGAGGCTGCAGTGGGCCGTGATTGCACCACTGCAGTCCAGCCTGGGTGACAAAGTGAGAGCCTTTCTTAAAAAAGAAAATTAAAATGTTCTGATCACTTACTTTGAGTCAGACAATAGGGTATATGCTATTATGCATTATTTTCTTTAACACTGACAACTCCAAAAAATAAGAATTGTTATTGTCATTCTCGTAAAGAGGAGGGAATGGATTCTTAGAGGGGCCAACCCATTTTATAGGGCCATACAAATATAAATTTAGTTGTGGAAACTGGCCATCTTACCCCACTCTTGTCACTACTCTTGTTATATGTTTCTAGTCTAATTTCCTCTTCTAAAATTTTTAGGAATTTCACTTGAATTAAGAACTGGTGAACATGCTCTGGTTCTAAAAGCCATCAAGATGAGCCTAATAAAAAGATTAATATAAATATATTGAAAGTCAATCAAGTGCCAAGTACCATACTTGGTATTTTGGGACGTAAGAACAGAAAGAATAAGAATAATATCTACCTTTATGGAAGTAAGAAAAGAGTTAAACATAGGTATAATTAAATAACAATTCAAGGGTTAAACAAGGATCATAAGCACCACAACAACTTTATGCCAAAAGAATGACATAATTAAATAGTAGACAGTAGGTACAGGACCCTCTAGCAGGGAACAATCACTTTGGCTAAAGAAGTGCTACAGGCTTTTTAGAGCAGTCAGGTCTTCCACATATGGTAGTGGGGTCTTCAATAAGTCATATGATGAAGCTAAGTCTCCCATGAAAGGTAATATGTGAAAAACCTATGTCTCAGGAAGATGCTTCTGGTGAGGAAAATGACATTTGCCATTGCCTAGAAGTAAGAAAGTGTAAGGTTTAGTAAAGGTATCCCAAATAGATCAATAATTTGTTGTTATTTCTGTAGCTGGATGTATTAGTCCCTTCTCATGCTGATAATAAAGACATACCTGAGACTGGGTAATTCATAAAGGAAAGAGATTTAATGGACTCCCTAGTTCCACATGGCCAGGGAGGCCTCATAATCACGGCAGAAGGTGAAGGAGGAGCAAAGGCATGTTTTACATGGCAGCAGGTAAGAGAGCTTTTGCAGGGAACTCCCCTTTATAAAACCATCAGATCTTATGAGACTTATTCACTATCATGAGAACAGCATGGGAAAAACATGCCCCCATAGTTCAATTACCTCCCACGGGGTCTCTCCCACGACACGTGGGGATTTTTACAATTCAAGGTGAGATTTGGGTGGGCACACAGAGCCAAACCATATCACTTGATAAAGTCTAATAGAAAACAAAACTTCAAAGGGAATTTGGGGCCTTGAATGACACTACAAGGAGTTGGGATTTTATGATGCACAGGAGACCATTAGTGTTTTTATGAACTGACTAGTGACAAGATAAAGTCATATACAGAAAAATCAATCTAGAATCACATACAAAATAGACCGGAGTAGGGAAGACCATGCAGGTAGTAACAGTAAGATGGTTAAAAATATCAAACGGGAAAAATAATTATTAAAGCCGTCTTTTCCTGAATGTATAGGAAGTAGTCGTGAATGAGGCAGGGATGTGGGAATGCTGCATTTCAGCAGTAGTCTGTGGCAGGAGAAACATCTTTAGCAGTTATATATACTTTCTTTTTAATTAAAAAAAACTTGTGACACTTAGGGATGGAATGTGTTAGATTGCAATATGGTATGATAAAGTCACTGTTCAGAAAAGAGTGTTCCTTTATCAAACATGAACAATGACGTTAATCTCATAAAAGCCTACTTCCAAAGCACTAACTTACCCTTCTGTTCCTGGTTAAAAAGGGAATTGTTTTTCAGTTTGAGGATAAGAAGAAACCATGTCTTGTGATGGAATTGTTCTGTATCTTGATTATATCAGGGTTAAAATCTTAGTTGTGATATTGTATTATAGTTTCAGAAGATGTTGACATTGGGAGAAACTGAATTAGAGATACATGGAATCTCTGTTTCTTATAATTTCTTGTGAATCTGTAATGATCTCAAAATAAAATATTTAAATTAAAAAATACTGTCGTGCAGGGGAGCATGCCAGATAAGAAGACATAAACACTTTAAAGTCCAAAGAAGTTTATGCTAAAGCAATAATCACTGGATTGAGTGTTTTAATCAAGCACCGTTTAACCTTCAGGAAAAACTCTTGATAGTGGAATGGGTTTTATTTTAGATGAGAAAAATAGATGACAAAAAAAGCTTTTAGAGAGATTTGGTAACTTGGCCAGTGTTATACAGCTAGGAAGTGGTAGAGCTATGTGTCAGCACTGAAGAATTCAGACTCTACAGGGCATACAACTTTACAGCTTCCATATACCTATTTTTTCTACATTTTAAAAATCACGTAATAAAACATAACATATAAAAATATATATAATATCAATTCTATTTTAATGACAAATTTAAAAGCAAAAGGCCATGTAACCATCACTCACATTGAAAAAATAGAATGTTGCCAGCACCCCAGAAATCTCCCGTCCATAACTGGATCCCTTTCCTTTCCTCACAGATAACTATGAGGACTTGCTTTTCTACCGAGAAATGCATCCCTTAACAACATAATTAAGTTTCTCATGGTTTTCTAACTTATATTAATAGAGTTATGTTGTATATATAATTTTTGCATCTTGCTTTGTGTAACATAATATTCATGTGTTCTATACATGTTTTTGAGAGTGGCCATACTTCACTCATTTTTACTACTGTGTGGTATTCCTACAGGGCAAATGTTATTATTTATTCTACTTTTGATAGATATTTAGAATGTTTCTATATTTTGGCTATGACATCAATGTAATTATACACATTTTTGTATATGTGTCCTGAAGCGCATATACAAATTTTCTAGGACAATTGTCCTGGAGAGGAATTGTTGATATATGTTCAATTTTACTAGACAATGCTCATCTCTTTTTGAAAGTATGTCAATTCTAGTGTACATGTGAGTCCATGTGAGTTCTCATTGTTCTACATCCTCAAAAAGAGCTTATTGTCAGACTTTGAAATTTTTGCCAGTATTAGATGTAAAAAATATTAGCTTGTTTTGGTATTATCTTTTACTTTGGGATTATTACAGAAGTTGGCCCATTTTCTTATGTTTATCAGACATTTAATTTTTCTTCTTTTGTGAAATGACTTTTCAGATGTTAACTCCAGTTTGTTATAGATGTGTAGGAATGTTTTATATATTCTGGATACAGTTTTCTGATGGTTACATGTGTTCTAAATATCATCTCTCTTATTACTTATCTTTGTGGGCACTTATAGTATATTTTGATAAAAAATAAATGTTAATTTTAGTAACTCCTTTATTATTATGAAACTACCTTTTTATACCTAATAATACTGCTCATTGTAAAGTCTTCTTTGTCTGATATTAAAATAGGCCATCAGCTTTCTTTTCTCTTTCATTCTTTGACTTTCAACCCTGTTGTATGACTTTGTTTTAGAGGAAGAGGCTTAACAGCTAGTTCAGGGTCCTCTCCTCTGGCCTTGGGGACTTCTCAGGATGTAACTATTGGCTAAACACTCCTTGCAACACTACCTCAAGGAGTACACCAAATCCAAATAAATGGGAATCCATTTGAGGACTATCTACTAGTCCAAGCACCAAACCTTATTGTTAACATCTTTTATAATTAATGGTTAGCTGGCATTAATGAGATGTAGCTGTACCAGGGAATGGATGTTAATCATTTACCAGATAGCCTCTATAAATGTTGTGGTTTCATTCAATGGCATTTTATTAAGCTTTGAGGAAAAATGAGGGAGTGCTATGCCTATTGCCATAAAAAGATGTTTATTCCATGTGAATTAGAGAAAAAAAGCAAGTTGCAGAACAGGATAAATTGTATGGCCAATTATTTTGAAGTATCAATTTTGTGCATATACATTTAAGTAAGTAATTATTCATTCAATCAACAAATTAGTTCTTGAGTGCCTCCCCTGTTCTGGGAACTATTTCAAAACAAAGTCCAAAGCTTCCAAGCCAATTGCCTTCTTTTTCAGGGATGTTCCTCCAACCACTTCAGCCCTTCTGTCATGACCACATACCTTTAAAACTTGGTTAGATAGCTAAAACTCACTAAGCTTTCATTTCTTGACCAACAAAATGGGGTAATATTCCTTGCCCTGGTGGCCTGACAGTTGATCTGAGAATCAAACAAGTGAGCATATATGAATGTGCTTTAGTAATAAGCACTGTGCACATAGAAGGGACACACATAGAGTTGTCCCTTGCTTCTAGTATAAGCTAAAGTTTTACTTGCTATAGGAAGCCCACCTTAGACTATCTCCTCCAGTTCTGACCTATGTCATGTGCTGCACTTCTGTTGTAAAAACTAAACTAACATCTCTCAAAAACAAGCTTAGGCAGGTCTGTATTCCTCCCTGGCACACTATCTGTCATTAGCCAATAGTTTCTTATATTTGTATGCTATGTTTTCATTTAAAATTCATTCCTTTCCAGTGAAGTCCAGAAGGTGCAAGGAAACAAGTATTTACTAAATACTGTAAAATAATTTTCGTAAGTCTGCTGGGTTTAGATTTGGTTTCTGGTAGTCATCTGGCTCATCAGTAACTATGGGGTAGCTACTGTGAGCCAGATATTGTGTTGCATGCTGGTAATACAGAAGTTGTCAGAACAGTCATGGTTATTTCCTTCACAAAACTTTCCATCTAAATGGAAGAACAGACGTTAGAGGTATTACGTGGATGTAAAATTTACTTTTTAAGAATCAGATGGATAGAAGGAAAATACGGCATAGAGAAGGGAGAGGTGGATGCTAACCTAGTCTGGGTAGGTTACGTAATAGAGCTTATCTGAGAAACTGACCTTGATTTTTATTTTATTTTATTTGTTTATTTTTTGAGAAGGAGTTTTGCTCTTGTCGCCCAGGCTGGTGTGCAATGGCACAATCTCGGCTCACTACAACGTCTGTCTCCTAGCTTCAAGTGATTCTCCTGCCTTAGCCTCCCAAGTAGCTGGGATTACAGGCACCTGCCACCCCCTCCCAGATAATTTTTGTAGTTTTAGTAGAGACGGAGTTCTGCCATGTTGGCCAGGCTGGTCTTGAACTCCTGACCTCAGGTGATACACCTGCATCAGCCTCCCAAAGTGCTGGAATTACAGGCTTGAGCCACCACACCTGGCCGAAACTGACCTTTAAGCTAAACTTGGCACTCTGAGTTACTTCATCAAGAGGAAGATGTCATAAGCCATTATTTCACTACTGATAATTAAGGAATATTTTATAACAATAAGTGAAAAGCTTTCAAAGATATATCAATAAGTTGATTACTATTTGAAAAATTAAATATGATGGGTTTATTAGATAAGCAAGCTGCCACTAGAACCTTTGAGCTTGGCTCTTCTTATTGGCCTTTAAGATGTCTATTGTATTGAAACAAAGTTTAAGAAAATTGAAATTTTGTTCATTTACTTATTTATTCTTGCCACTCTTAGCATGAAGAAAGTCATTTTAAATTTATCTTCATGCACTACCCCCCCATCAAAAAAACAAACACACACAAACAAAACACCTCTCCGTGTTAAATGTGGATTAAGTAAAATTTAGGAATGAGTCAGGGTTTCAACAGGAAATCAATGACAACTCAAATGGCAATGGAAGAGATTTTAGTGGAACTCTTATTTACAAAGATGTGGACAGGGTTAAGGGAAAGCAATCAGTGATAATAAAGCATTCCCAGCCAGTACTAGCTAGGATTCCTAGACCATTTTAACTAGTTGGCTAGGAGCCAGTAAACATCTTTATGTTTGCAGGGGAGAAGGTGAGAACAAATTCAGGAACTGGAGAAAGAAAGGGGCTTCGAATAGGAACTGTAGCCTTTACCAGAGGAATGCAACCCTGGAATCCAGAGCCATGCAGAAAGAGAGCCAAGGAGAATAAGTTCTGAGACTCCATGCTCCTCTCACCCTCTCATCTTTTGCTGTTGCTTCCCATGGACAAACCAACAGGAAGCCAGAGAGAGAGAGGAAGCCCATTGCCACCGTGAGGAAGAGTCAGCCTTACAGGGCATGGGGTAGAGTTGAAAAAGAGAGTGAATCTAGAAAAGCAAAAGAGAAATATTCACCATAAAAAAAATGATTTATTCTATTACATTGCACCATATTGTATTTTTTCAGGCTTTTTCTTGCTTATTCTCTGGTGCTAACAATCAGTAAGACAGCTGAAGCAAAATAAAACTGTAACATGCCATGTGGCAAAGGGGGTCAGGTTCTGGCTTAATTCAGTTTAATTTAATCTAGTTCTAGATATTCAGTTCTTCAATGGATAATCCATAAAATGGATACTTAATTCCCATTGGCTGTACAGCAGAAGGAGTTTCAAGTTTATCACCTTTCTGTTTCCATAATGATAGGATTTTTAAGGTGTTTAATTTTCACAGGGAAACTGGATGATAATTGTCCACAAAGCATATCCACTGGGATATATATCTTTGTGCCTCTTCATCATGTTATGTCAAATTGTATTTTCTTAAGGTGCTCAATAGGTTGTCATATATAACCAAGGAAATTCAATGCAAGTACAATACAGTGTAAATTTAATACAAGGTATCTCTATTTACACTGAAGAATTGTTTACTGTAAGAATTAAACAACAACGCTTTAGTGTGTCATAAAAATAACATGCATAGTGAATATAGATGCTCCAAACATGTTTGTTTGTCTTTTCCAGTGCAGTATGGCAATAGGAGTATTAACTGAGGGCTCCCCCCAAGGTTCAGATGCTGATTGAATGTGGCAGATACTTCCCTGTGTGAATACTTGATCCTTCAATTAAAAAGGAAAAGAGAGAAGAGCTTTCACATTGTGGGATAATGCCTTATTACTCTTATGCTCTCCTAAAAATGGAATCAACGGAATCTAAAGAAGACTGTGCTTGGGAAATTCTACCTGACAAACTGACTGGAGGTGTTTCATAAAAGTTACACAAGGTTTGCTCAAAACTGTCAAGTAGTTTTCCTAAGTGATTCGCTGAGTTCTATAATCCATTTCACCTATTAAAACTGAGTATTTTCAGGAAAGAAAATAGAATCACATTTTGACCATTGAAAAATAAAGTTATTTTAAACTAAAAAGTAAGAAAATCAAACTAAATACCAACAGTTATCTCTCTAAAACCAGAGAAAAACCAGAACACAGATCTTGTGAATTTTAAATATTGGCACTAAGAACAGGACATTGAACAGGTAAAAGTAACAAAATTTTGTTTTCATATGGCCAGATTAAATTCTAAATTATAAGCCTTTCTACAAAAAGTAGAGGCAGATAATATAGTGAATAAAACCATGAAGTTTTGTCATTCACACCTTGCTTTGATTTATACAATCTTTCTGCTTAACCAGCTGTCTTGATTTTGAGTAATTAAACTGTTTAATACTTATAAATCTAAGTTTCCACATTTGTGAGATAACAATACCTATTTCATGTGCTAGTTATGGGAATTAAAGTGCCTGGCAAATTCTTATAAATTATAGCTATTATTATTACTAATGTTATTAGTGTTAGCGAGAAATCAAGTATTTATTTCTATGCATGTATAGAATATTTAATTTGTATTTATACATACATCTTCATGTGCATACATTATAAAAATTTATTTCGATAGCATCATCTCTTAATGTGAAGGACAACATATATAGAGTGTGTATAAGAGATCTATAGTTAATTGATTTCTCTACCACCCATTATTGACAGAATATATAAGCTTAAAACACTGAGCCAAATGTTTTTTTAAATAACGTTCTATTGTCCTCAAGGTACTACGTGTAAGTCTACAAAAATAATCAACCTCCTAAGATATTTCTATTCTTTTTGACATGATTGCCACCGTTTTGATACATGTTCACATATAAATTCTCACAAAGATGGGCCAATATGAAAGACTAAATTAGGAAAATATTTCCATAAGCTTCTCAGGTCACCCTCACTTCTCAAGAAGATGCTAGACCATGTCTAATGGTGCCCAGCTCTCATGCTTCTCCTTCTCTCTCTTTTTTGTTTTAGACATGGTCTCACTCTGTCACCCAGGCTGAAGTGCAGTGGCACAATTGTGGTTCACTGCAAACCCTGCCTCCCACGTTCAAGCGATTCTCATGCCCCAGCCTCCCAAGTAGCTGGCACTACAGGCACACACTAGCATGCCTGGCTAATTTTTCTTTTTCTTTTTTTTTTTTTTTTTTGTTTTGGTAGAGACAGGGTTTCATCATGTTTCCCAGGCTGGTCTGGAACTCCTGGGCTCAAGTGATCTGCCCACCTGGACCTCCCAAATTGCTGGGATTACAGGTGTGAGCCACCACACCCAGCCACATGCTTCTCTCTTAATTATGCCCATGTTGTTATTAACAAATCCTGATCACAGTAAAGATTTATCCTTTGATAGTGAGACATGCAAAGTGCAAACAATACAAGTCTATGTGCTGTCTTTCATTAGAATATCTACAGATTACTAGGCTGATGAAATCTTAAGCAAAAGGACTGGGTCTCAAAGTGTATGCTTTAAGCCTTCAGCAGGCCAAGAGGAAGATACCTCTCTGCTGCCTTTGAAATCATCCCACCTATGTTACATAATCATAAAATGTGCTCACAGTGTGCATTTGTGTATGTTGTATGATTGCATATGAATATGCTTCTCACATCAACACTATTAAAATTTTGGTATTTTCCCTATCATCAGTAAATATTAATTCATTCAACAGCTTTATAACACCTCTCTACTCTGTGGCACTCTGCCAAAGGCCAGGACTAGGGCAGTGAAAAAGACACATATGATTCCTGCCCTCATGCAGCTCAGTCTAATAAACTATTTTAGGTCAATTTACTTAGGTAAAGATAGAGGTTAGTTACAAGGAATTATAGCTATTAATAAAAAATAAACATTTTATATTCTGTATTTTTAGTTAGTATTTTAAAAAACACATATTCTAATTACTTTAAAATGTCACTATAAATGTTATGCTAGATAATGACGAATAAGTTTGGCATAGTCAGATAGCTATGCTGTTTTAGCAAGGTAGACTTGAAGTGTGAAGAAAAAACATATTTCAGGATTCTAAGGCCTAAGCTTCTAAAAAGGAATATGGCTCATGAGAATTTGGAAGCTCTCAAAAGCATAACTTTAATTATGCAATTGCAATCTACACAATACAGGTCACAAATGTATTAGATGGTAATCCTTTGTGCTACTTCTCTGTGATAGCTAATGGTCTCACAAAGGAAGCATCAAGGTCCTACATAATAAGGGCTCCCATGGACCTTGGACCTAAAAGTTGCTCTTTTCAGCGGTTTTAAAATCATGTCTGAAATCACAGCCAGTAAAGAACACCTTTGCCAGAGGGAACGTGGGTGCAAAGGACTCTGATTAGAGAAACATAGAGCTGGAGTGTCACACCATCATTTTTGCAGGTATGTGAAGCAAGGGACTAGAATTAAGCAGGACATATTTGAAGGCGAGCAAAGCCTTAGGAGTGATAATGACTCAGTACTTAAAGACTGTACTTGGCAGACTGAGGCGATTAATAGCAAGTAAAATTGTTTGTAATAGCAAAAATCACAGAAATGTCCATCAATAAAAAGATGGGTCTTGCAAGCTGTAGTTTCATTCAGTGGGATTGCATACTGCCTTTTGAAAGAATGAGGTCACGTTCCACTGAACTGCAAAGAAAGATGTTTGCACCATATTGTGAAGTGAGAAAAGTAAATTCCACAACAACGCAAATAGTATGAACTCACCTTTGTTTAAAAAAATGCATATTTTATGCATAGATCTCTATGTGATTATTAATCAGCAAATTTGTTTGTTTTAAACTAATGCTGTTCTTAATCTTTTTTTCTAGTTTAGAAGTTTATAGCATTGTATTACATCCTTCCTATATAATTTTTTTTTATTACGGTAAAAAACACAACATAAAATTGGGCATCTTAACCATTTTAAGTGTACCATCGTGTTATCTACATACACATGGTTGTGCAACAGATTTGTAGAACTTTTTCATCTTGGAAAACTGAAGCTCTAAAGCCATTGAACAGCAACTTTCCATTTCCCCCTTCCACCCAGCCCTTGGTAACTGTAATTCTAATTTCTGTTTCTGTGCATTCAACTACTGTAGATAAACTCACATAAGTGCAATCATGCAGTATTTGTCTTTTCGTGAGTGGCTTATTTCATTTACCATAATGTCCTCAAGTTTCATCCAGATCGTATTGTATGACAGGACTTCCTTCTTTTTAAGGCCGAATGATATTCCATTGTATAAATATATCACATTTTGCTTATCTATTTATCTGTCCATAGACACTTGGGTTGTTTGCACCTCTTAGCTACCGTGAATAATGCTGCAACGCATCTTGTTTCCAATTCTTTTGGACATATTTCAAAAAGTGGGATTGCTACATCATCTAATAATCCTATTATTAATTATTTGAGGAAACTCTACACTATTTTTCATAGCAGATGCACCATTTAATATTCCCACCAACAGTACTTAAGGGTTCCAATTTCTCCATATCCTTTCCAGAATGTGTTGTTTTCTGTTTTTTCCTTTAATAGTGGTAATCAAAAAATTTTTAACTGAGCAATTATTATGCGTCAGGCACTATTCTTGGAGCTGCTGGTACACTACCGAACAAAAGACACCAAATTAAGAAAAATTCTCAGGGCTCATGAAGTATGTACTGAACCAACCAGCAAGCTTCCCAGCACAGACACTGTGGAGAAGGACCAGGTTGGGAGACAAGGAAGAGAACTGAAATAACAAAGGGAGAGGATATTTTCTTAAAGCCTTGGTTAAGGATTACCATCAGACTTTCACGAGTAGGAGGTGATCATTTAAGTCAGAATCAGTTATGACAAGGAGAGAATGTTTCCTAAGCCATGCTGGCCAAAGGCTACCAACTGTTTGATTGGCAAAGACTGGACATTTATATCAGAACATTTTATACCTTTCATATTTTGTCATATATAGGAAAGCATAAAAATATACCCAATTCTCATTATAGAAATTGAGTTTAATTTTTTCTCAACAAATCTTTGTTCATGTTTATAAATCCCTAGTGAAAAAACATCCCTTTAGGTACATAACTGACTAACAGAGTCAAGATTTTGAAACCTGAGTGTGCAAAACCAGGCAAGTGGTACCTGTTTCAGACTAAGCACATGTATATCTCTGGTCCTGCAACATCTTCATGAGAATGCAGAGGGATGACATGTCCACATCTCATAGGGCACCACTAGGAGCTGCTTCTCTGTATACCTGGCACCTTGTGCACCTCCCCACCTTGTGAACATTCATTTATATGGATATTTTCCCCAAGGGACTCGGACATCCTTGAGATCAAGAAGCAAGGAAATTCACTGTGTATATAAGAGTGATGGAACCTAGTAGGTCATCAAAATACATATTTTGAATGAACAAATGCAAATTTTTTGCATGGCATGAGGAGGCTCCTGAAGCGATCTGGGTAAGCAATATTAATGGCCTTCACTAGAGAAGTGCAGTCGAGGGGTTGTGTGGTGACAGCAGTCGGGGTGAGCAAGGATTAAAGTGAAGACTGCTGCCCAATATCCTGGCTGGCAGGGCTGGGTGGTGCAAATCCGCGAGAGAGGTAATACAGGAGAAAGAGCAAGTAGAGAGACGGAGACCATGAGGTGAAATCAACTTGGATATGCTGAGTTTAAGATGTAACAAAAATCCAGGTGGAGGATTTTGTGAGAGGTCTCAGTTGGAAAATGTATTAAATTCCCAGGGGCATTTTGATGATAACCAAGGCAGTGGAAGATTCTGATTATTTAGGAGGTCTGTGGTGGAGCCTAGAATCTACTTCTTCAATTGGTGCTCCCAGGTTGGTTCTAAGAATCAGATAAGTTTGAGAAGTACGATTTAAAATCTTTTGAAAGGGTTTATTTAGTTACACAAGAATGAAGTCTATCTTATTCTCCAACTGTATTTCTCTTCTGCAGCATATTCAGAAATTAGAAAGCAACCATTAGGTAGCATATATTGCCATGTGGGCCTGGTACCGTTAACTTTGAACTAGGCATAATCCAGAAAAGAAAATTAAAAATTCTTTGGTCAAATGCAAGATTGACATTCCCAAAAGAGAAACCCAGGCCCAGAACTTACACACCTAGAAAAATATATTTTAGGAACAAATGCATTTTGAACAAATATATTGCAGGCACTGGATGGTAAGTACTTCTATCATCTCTCCTGGTATCATTAAAGAGCCAGGGCTTTGGAGTATATATGCCACTGATCAAAAGTAACTTCCACAAGAGACATTAAATGAATTAAATATTATTGGGTACCAATAAAAAGTAGAACATTGTGTTAGGCTCTGTGGAGTGAAAGAGAAATTAATGATTTATGGTCCTTATCATCCGGTGGGAGTGTTTGACATATACCCAAATAACTTTAAGCACAGGCTGAATGAAGTTGCATTATGAAGGCATAGAAATAGGTCACATAGTCAAGAGAAGAGGGAAAGTTTACCTTAAACTTAAGGAAGAGTAGAATGATTTCATGGAATAAGAGGCCTACAGTTAGCCTAGAAGAATGAGTTGGATTTCTACAGCTAAAGACGGGGTGATGACAGGGATTGTTAATCTCAATTTTCTTTTCTTTTCTTTTTTTTTTTTTGAGACGGAGTCTCACTCTGTCACCCAGGCTGGAGTGCAGTGGTGTAACCTCAGCTCACTGCAAGCTCTGCCTCCCAGGTTCATGCCATTCTCTTGCCTCAGCCTCCTGAGTAGCTGGGATTACAGGTGCCCACCACCACACCCAGCTAATTTTTTGTATTTTTAGTAGAGACGGAGTTTCCCTGTGTTAGCCGGATAGTCTCGATCTCCTGACCTCATGATCCACCCGCCTCAGCCTCCCAAAGTGCTGGGATTACAGATGTGAGCCACTGCGCTCAGCCTATTAATCTCAATTTTCTAATCAAGGAAACTGGGGTCCATGGAAGTTAATGAATTTTCCAAGGTAACACAGTCACTATACATCAGAAACAATTTTTGACTCCAGGCCTATTTGACTCCACCCATGTTTTCCAACCCAACATTAAGCCATAAATATTCCAGCATGTCTAGAAAGGAAGATATGTTACAAGGCAATGTGTATTCAGGTTGAGTCACAAGTTGGTAGTAACCTGAATGCCAGACTAAAAAATTTGGACTTTATTCTTCGGGTATTTGAGGAGAGGTGTGGGGACTTCGAAGACAGCTGGAGAGAAAAGATGTTTTCCAACAATCAGATTATCCCTCTCTAGACAATCAACAAGAGAAACAAAATGCTAAAAAATTGGGGGAAAGAGGGGAAAGGTAGTCAAAAGAAAAAAGCAGTTTAAAAAAAAAACAAAACTACCTTTTAAATGTCTAACCATTGTACCACAATTAAAATTCTAAAAATTCCACTGTGATTAAACAAGACTTTGGAATACCATGGAAGTGTTAATACAAATCTCCAAAATCTCCCAAATTCTTCTTGCTTGATGAGTACATTTTAAAACTGCTTGCAAATATACAAAACATACACAAATACACAAAACATTCAAAGAGCTTTGAAATGTGGAAAATGTTTCCCTGAACAGCTGAAGATTGAGTGCAATTGTAGTTCCAGTTGCATTTACCAATTGGGATGAAGGGAAGTGTTGTTCTACGCAAATCATGTAATAACATTTCACAGCAATCCAGTTGAAATAAATCATTAACATTTTCATTGCCACCTATGAACTAGAGTTCTTTGTGGAGTAAGAAGCATAACAAGATTGTTGATTGCTTAATATAGTATCAAATAGGCATCCATTTATTTTTTCTTGGAAAATTTGTAATAGTACAGGAATAACTTCAATAGCAGAGATAATAACTCACTCAGATTACTAGAATTCTCTTCATTACCTCAAATATATCTAGTGCATTTGCCAAAAGTTTAATTAAAATGAGATGGCTGGAATAATTAATATCATAGTAAACATAAGACAAACTAATAAAACTGTAACTTTTTTCTTTCATTCTTTTTGGCTATGCTAAAAGAGTCCATTTCAATTTTTGGTAATCAGTTACTTGAAAGAGTTTCTATGATATTAAAAGTCTTCTTGATATTTGCCTCAAAGAGGAATGAAATTTAATGTCAAGTAAGCATCCATCAGTGTGAAACAATGGTACTATGTTATATGAATCTTAAAAATATTTCCACTAAATGAATAAGGCAATTTCTACCCAAAACTATTACAAATTCTTCATAATGAGATTTTATTTTAGTGAAACGTAACTGACTAGCTTAATTCACTAAACGGTACAAAAACATATATATTGCTTAGCAATGCACAAAACTTGCCTCCAGCTAAATATGTATAAATATATGTATGTTTAATCTATGCATTGTTTAAAAACTGCATGTTGAAATATTTATAAATAGTATATTAAAAAATACAGAGTTCCAAGTGGCCTCTTTTAAGATAAACTTATTAAATCAAAAGCGTTTTGACACAATATGTACATGAACTTTCCACCTCTCTCCTTCTCCGGGGAAGAACTAATGGCTTTTAAAAACAGAAAGTCATTGAAAATACAATGTCACTCTCACTAAGGCATTCTTTGGGAATCCTCCCCGTTTGCTCTCTTCACCTCTCCTGCAGCATATTAAACAATAAGATGCAGTACACAAGAACTATCAAAAGGGAGCACTTTTGAGCCACCAAAATTATGTGTTAGCCTAAAAACCACAATCTCCCCAACTACAGACAATGATACTATCTTAGGTATTTTATGTGCTAAAATGATCATTAAAAATTAAGCACCACATATAAGCTGCCATTTAGAATATTAATTTACCTTTGCTAATCATCTTTTTAACTTGAGGCTAAAAGAGTTCACTTACCATTCGGATATTCAGGCTCAGTCCAGGAGACATTAAAGGAGTCAGGTGAATATGAGTGGGCTTTGGGGGCTGGCACGCCTTCGGGTATGTCCTCGTCAGTTAGGGCCTCACTGGCCTCACTCACTGTGCACCCACCACCCGTGCAAGCCTAAACAGAGATGCAAAAATGCTCATTTCACTCTTGGTCCCAAAAGTTTTCATGAACATTGAGGAAAGAGAATTCATAATAAGAGTTTCAGATTTTGTTATATAGTGCTACCTTTACTCCCCCAAAATAAATGCATTTCAATGTTAAGATTTAACATTTATTTAGTTTGCTTTTTAAGACATAAGATAGCCATCCCCAATAGTTAGAGAATAACTGAGACGGTATGAATGTATGAATTAAGGAAGCATCCTAAGTTAGAGCCTAGAGATGTGGGGCATATCTTGACTGGATAAACAGCCCTGCTGAAGTTAGCCTTGCACAAAAGTTCCCAGAGTGAATTAAACACACACACACAGACACACACACACACACACACACACAGCATGTGTACACATAACATAAGTAAAGTACTAGAGGATGAAGACTAAGATAAAATAACTGACTTCCAGGGAAGAAAAGATGTACAGCAAATACGATTGCCTTTTATTTCTACGGTGTGACCAATATGTTTATAGCATAACACCAAGTAAAATTAAATAAAACAATGTTTCCCATAAAACAACAAATACGAAGCAATTGTTGAGTGAATGTTTAATGGCTTAAAGGATCACATAATTTACTTACGTGTCAGAGTAGATAGGCTTCATTAAAACATGTTTGACAAATTTAACATGATAACAGAACTCTCTGTTCCCTAATTAAGTATCACTAATGTCAGAAATGGTAACATGAATGTTACAGAAACTTCTGTGTGCACTTTCATAATAAACTGCAAATAATGTTTTAAACTTACTGGACAAGTACTTCTCCAGGAAACTGATACATATATTAAGGGGTTTTCAACCCATATTTGCTAGCAAATATTAGTAATTATATCCTTATATAACAACGATGTTTGAAAACTATACTTAAGCTTGGTTCAGTATCTCTTCAAGTTACAATTTTGATTGATACAACAAAGTTAAAAAGTCTTTCAAAAAGCACTAAATTTTACCAAAATCAAAAAGAAAATAAAGTAAAATCATAAAACAATGTAAAAAAGCAGAGTTATTTAGCTCATTTTTGTGTAAGACAGATATTACTAAGATAAAAAATTAAAGCATCTCTTTCTTTGGGCGTCTTTCTGATTTTTCAGTTTGATACTGAGGGAGTGATTTTGTGATTCTTAAAGCAGTCAATATTCTTTTCCCCAAAGACAGAAGGAGGCTGACTGATTTCTAGATTTTTTTTAAAATATGGGAGTATACTACTACTTGCAAAGTTGTTGCAACTAGTTGCAAATTCTTCATTATAAGCATATACAACAGTTTATGATCAACAAACATGGAAATTAATCTCACTTGCTATTACAAGACTATAGCAGTAGCCCATGTCTTCAGGATAATTTCTTACCAGCTTAAGCAACTTTCAGATGGGTTAAATTGTGGCCTGGGCATGAAATTGCATTAAGATTGGGTACCTAATTAACCTTTGTGGGTTTCCTCTAATTCTCAGCTGTGGCATGTGCTTTTCTATGCAAGAAAAAAAATCCATACTCCTCTAGTGAATGGAATCTTTGCAAATGTGGCCAAACTCTGACTCCAAGCTTTAGGACAGGTCACTGTGAGCTCAAAAAATTAGTGCCCAACGATTAAAATAGAAAAAAAGTTGAAGACCCCAGACATTTCAAATGTGCTAAAAGTCCACCAGAAAATATGGCAGGAAAAGAGGCCATACGAGACAGCTGAATTATCAAAGGAAAAATGGTCAAAGACAAATTCTTCCCACTTCTCAGGGAGAAAAAAAATCCATCCATTTGCATTTTTCAGATTTGTTTTCCTTAGAAGGGAAAAATGTTGCAGCTTCTTATTGTTAAACTTGTAACACACTGGGATTTAATTCTGATAGTCTATTTGTCACTATTTTTTTCTTATTTGTGTACTAAAATATTTCCCCTGCTAACTCTCCCCAAATAAATTCTGTACTATACAACATATAAGTATATATTTTTAAAACAGAGTGTGAATTAAAATTTACTTTGTTTTGAGGATTTTATGATGTCTTCTAGGATAAGTAAAAACATCCTTTGGTTTAGAAGGACTGTTTTCTTCTACTATGTCATCTGAGATCCATAAATCAGCAGCTTGGCAAAGAAATCTCTTAAGAATATAAGGCATTTATGAAAGAATTTTTCTTGTAAATGAAATTATTTATAAAGAGGCTGCTGAAATAAAAGAATTACCTGCAAATTATTTTATTTTGTTTTGCCCACATTCTTTTTGGATGCATTTAAAGCATCCTAAGTAAGCAGGACAGTATCTTAGTTCCTTTGATGGGAAAATAAATGTTCTTAAAGTTGCTTCCAATTGGTCTAATCTGACATCATCTAAATGAAATTGAACCAATCAGTATCTTGTTTGACCTGCCCGCACCAGAGGCCACTACATTCAATACAGCTGAATGCTGATTAAAATTCTGGTCTGGAAAAACTAAACAAAATAGTGGGGTTGATTAAAGATGCCTTTATGAAATGGCAAGGTCTTTGAAAGCCTGAGAGCCATTAAAATAAGTTGTTTTAACCATCTTCTATAGCTTTTCTCAGTTACAGCCATTTTGAAAAATTCATAAAGGCATAACTCTGCCTTGAAATGATGAGTAACATCTGGCCAAATAAGGGATTCAATTTTGGTACAATAAAATGCATAAATAATAAAATTGTATCAATTATTTTTGAAATCATGACTATTAAGACAATCCAAAACTAGCATTCTCTTTTTTTGTTGTTGTTGAGATGCAGTCTGGCTGTATTGCCCAGGCTGGAGTGCAGTGGCGGATCTCGGATCACTGCAACCTCTGCCTCTTGGGTTCAAGGGATTCTCGTGCCTCAGCCTCCCGAGTAGCTGGGATTATATGCTTGCAGCACCATGCCCAGCTATTCTTCATATTTTAAGTAGAGATGGGTTTTCGCCATGTTGGCCAGGCTGGTCTCGAACTCCTGGCCTCAATTGATCTGCCCACCTGAGCCTCCCAAAGTGCTGGGACTACAGACGTGAGCCACTGTGTCTGGACCAAAACTAGCATTCTCTTTTCCAGTAAGCTTTCAGGTCCACAGGGATTGGGGATGTTAAGAGTGCAACATATTTTAAAGCATGAAGAAAAAGAAAAAGGCCACTTGATCCATAATTACTTAAAAAGTTAAGCCATTTCCAGGAATCTTTTGGGAATATATAATACTTAGAATTCATCAAGTTACAAATGGCTAGCACTAGTATGAAAATTATCAAACAACACCTATCTTGATAGCTGTCTGTGTTAATAGCTTCTTTATTTTATTTTTAACGTATCGTCTTCTTTACTAGGAGCTATCACATTTTATCACATTTCAAAATAGACTTTGTTGAGTGTAGCAACATATTATGATTTTTTTTTTTTTTTGCAGTGGAAAGAGTATGTTTTGGAACCACATCATTCCAAATTCCAATGTTTCCAAGCAAATTATTTAATTCATATCAAAAGTCTTAGAACCTTTATGAAATGATGTTCTTGGTGGTCATTCATTCAGGAATTGTTTGCTCAGCTTTCAGTTTCCAATAGGCCCTGTGCTTGAAACTGCAGATCGAATTTTGAAAGATTCAGTCCTTATGTTTCAGCAGTTTATAATCCAGTCAAATGTGAAAACTAAATGACGTTACATGAAGTAACATACCTGCTCCAAGCCTAGAGTAAATCATAGTGGTTCCAATCCCCGTGTAGCTTCCTCTATTCCAAATGCTGCTTAAAGGCTTTATTATCTTTATGTTTTGTTTTCCAGCTCTTAGTCAACATGCTAAAATGATCTATAAAGGCAACTCCACTTTGCTGAGAACCTGCTCTCGATCTACTAATCTAATGACCTTGAAAGCCAGTTATTATATTGGAACTGTGAAATATACAATAATCCCTCAATTAACCAGAATGAACCTAAAATGTTCTGGGTCATTTAATTTACTGCTTAACAGAGTTAAGTAAAAAACCTGTTAGTTGAATCCTTCCTGAATATATATTATTTTCTGCCCTAATAAATATAGTGAACTTGAAAAAAATGTGAGAAAGTTTATTTCCCTACCAAGAGTTAAGGTAAGGATTTTCACATCTTTATAACATCTTGCATCAACACTATTCAGTGGCTGACAGATAGCATTTGACTCCGTGGAATACTATTTGGGATACTTTTTTTAGCATCATAGAATTTTACGGCTCAGAGACATTAAAAATCATTTAGTTCAATGTTCTAATTTTAGACTTGAAGAAAATAAAACTCAGTGAGGTTAAGTGAATTTGCCTTAGATCACACAGTTAGTAGCAAAATCTGAATTAATACTCAGGGCAGAGGACTCCTAATCTACTAGTATGTATTTTTCAAGGTATTGCAGATTTATAAAATATAGGCGATTGATATGAATTCTGATTGACTGCACAGCACATCCTAAAATCTGCCCTAGGAATAGAATCTGTTTTATCTCATTTGCCTACTTCTGATAAAAACCAAGAGCACAATTTTGGTTTAATTTTGGTTGCTTCCAAAAAATTAAGACTCTTCCTGATTTGGGTACTACCATTATTTTGAAAATAATTTGTATTTCTGTGTTAGCATTTGAAAATCAATTTAGTATATTTATTACTTAACGGGTAATAAAACTGTAAGTAACCAAAGTGCTGTTTCATAAACTCTGCTGCGCGGAACATCTAGGCACATGGAGTCAGTTTTGAACGGTATTTTTTTTTACCACTGTCTGATTGCCCTTGTTTTGTGGTGTTAAGTCAGACAGTTAGCAATAGTTGAATGTAGTTTATTTTCTCGTGGTATAATATTTAGAGCATTCAAGAGCATGTTAAGTAAAATGAATGCATACACAGTGTCTACATAAATGTAAATTTATTCATAATCAAGAGCAGAATATTTTCTATGGCATTTATCAAAGCAAATATCCTTATATAGGTATTGCTATAAAATGAAGAGTGTGTTTAAAACAAATAGGGACAATCTCATGTTTATATTCAGTTATTTTCAGATGTGCTATTAAACTTAAAAAAGATTATATTTCATCAAAAAACAAAAGGAACTACTGAGTATAAATTCCACAGTAACATCAAGGTCTTTTAAAAGACCTTGTGTAAAAGTGCTATTTTGCATTAAAAAATGCTATTGTTTGTCTAAAGGAACTTCTAAACTATGTTGATTCTGGGGTTTTATTAAGTGACTGTTCTTCTGAGATAGGAGCATAATATAAACCAGAATGCAATAACAATCAAGAATATTTGACGGTCATTTAAGCGTCCATTTAAAAATATAAGATCTAAATTTTCATACTATGCATTGTTTTTTAAATGAATACAAATGCCACAGGGAAGTAACCTTATTAATCCTAGCACTTTAGAAAAAGTTCTTAACAATTATGATGTTCTACAAGTAATTTTAAAAATCTTGATAATACCAACTTTGACTTGGGAAAATCTACTGACTCAGGTTGTTGTTCTATCATTTTGCATGATATAAAACAAATGTGTAGGTATTAGATCAACAGAATTCACATTTAGGATGGGAAGTGAGTTTTCAGTATAAATAGCAATACATGAGGATTTTGATTTTTTTTTTTTTTTAAGTGAGAGAGAAAGAAAAGATGGACAATGGGAAGGGGAGAAGAAGTGGAAGGAATGGGGACAGAGAAAGTGATGGAAATAAACTTACTCCCAGCTTGATGAGATATTTATTACCAGGTAAAAGGTATTGTAGCATATGATCCTGGAAAAGTTCTGTGCTGTTATAGATGACACTCCAAATTGTAAAATCATGTGTGTCATTTGAAATATATAATATATAGCGTTCCAGAATCCCACTTATTTTTCTTGGTTGTTTCCACCTGGGAATGGTAAAATACAAGATTATTATCATTCATTCAAGTCAAAACTAAAATATGCAGGATTTTCGAAGGACACATTTGAACTTGGATTTGTGACACTTTTTTAAAAAAACATAAATCTCAAAATTGATTCATTTAAAATAAAACATTGAAGTAGTTATCCAATGCCTATTCTGAGGGGCAAAAAGAAAATATGATATGGCTCCTGCCATCTGGTTACTTGTAATTTTAATTAGCTAACAATACAAAAATGTGTGAGTGAGTATTTATTTTGAATTTAAGCTGTAGAACAAAAACTTCAGAAGTAGAACATCTGAGAACTTAGATATCGGAAAAAGAAGGAATAATATAATTGTCCTGGAAAATCCAGGAATCCAACATAGGGTTAATATGTAATTAGAGAAAACAGTGAAAATGATGACTGGAAGGGCCGAAATAATCAGGCAGGTCTTCTCGAATGAAGTGACACACTACTTAAATACATAAGATTTTATTCTTAACAGATGGATTGGATTTCGATAGGTAGAAGGAAGAACAGAGGGCGTTTCAGACGAGGGTTACAACATAGCAGTGGCAATGAAAAGGGCAAGTCATAGAACAGACAGGAAATTGTTAAGTTGAGAAATACTTGAGTCATGGGAAATCTTTTTGGCTAAGTAATGTGGCTCGGCTTAGGGGCACAACGAAGCCAGTGGAGAATTTATACATGGAACAATGAGATCTGAATCACAATATTTTTCGGCTTGAATAAATGTCATAATTCATTTAGTCTAAACTCTTATTTTACAGATAAGAAAACTGAGACCAGGAGAGATAAATATGAACAAGGATTAACTCTTGATAAGAGAGACCTATTAGATTTTAGCTCAGCACAATAGTACAACTTATACCTCATGTATTAGGAAATGGACAAGAATCACTAATACCAGAAATTATCAGAACATGCCTATATGTGAAACTTCCTTTCTGACATCAACTGCAGGTAATAAGGGAATAAGAAGGTCCTGGATTATACGCAAAAAGATACATATACTTTCTAATTCCAAATCATTACAAATAATGCCCCAAACATAAAATGTTCAAGGCAGTCATGAAAGTGGTCAGTTTTTCCCTTATTGAAGTTTGCTTGGAATCTGTGTACCTATGTAGCTCAGCCTGATTGCATAAAGACAAAATGGAAATTAGGCTGGCAAGTGATAATCAAAGGTTCGCAGATCCACTGAACTAATCACTTCTATGCATTTAATCACAATAAAATTAATTTTATGTCACAAGCTCCTCCCCTGATTGAACTCACTGGGATTCTTGCATGAACCAGCATGTGAGAGAGACAACATTTCTACTTACTGTATGTATATAGTTCTAGAATCCAGGACAGTTAGAATTGGGGAATCCACATGTTCTGGTGGCAGCTGTGCTGTGTACAGTAGGACCCAGGAACTGTTTGTACATCCCACATGTGTGCATGCACTTAGTAGAAACTGGTGGGGTGTAAATACTGCTAAATCTAGGGGGTAGGGAGAAACAAAAGTTTACTTAGCATCATATTTCTTATTGAGGAGATTTCATTCCTCCACTAGAGTCCTATCTCAGAGAATTGTTAAGGTAAGGCTTAAAATATGAATAAATAGCCATAAAAATCAATAGCAATACCATATAGGGTGCTTCATCCCTTAAATATACTCTGGTTATGTTTAAATAAACAAGTGTCAATCAAACTCTTGTTTTGACTTTTTCATTTTAACAATTTTACTGTTTTCTTGAATGTCTGTGACCAGGTAAATCATTTGCTACGTTTAGTCTTAGTTCAATGGCTCTGTTTAAAAATAAATGAGATATTTAAATTATTTTAAAGCATATTTGAAGACAACAGGAGTTGCCTTTGAAATGCAAATACACAGCTTGTAACAATGACTTTGAGCTTGTAATTCCGTTTGTCAGATTCCTTTCCTCTCCTGTCCACCACCTATTATTTGACCTTCAAATTGTCGAGGTGCAGTGCAGATGCCTGTTTCTTCCTTACGATGTTCCTAACACTTCTTGCTGTCACCCCAGCACAAGATGGAGCTATTAGCCTCTTCTCTTTCTCTTTGTACATACTTTTAGCTTAACACTTAAAAACACTACGTCATAACTATATGATACACTAAATACCTTAACAGCAGGAATGGTAATGTATTCATTTTGCATCCTTAGTATGTAGCACAATACCGGGCACATTGTAGGTTTTGAATATGTGTATTTGAATGAATTAATAATTAATGAATGAGAGGAGCTAGGTCTGAAAGATGACCATGAGAGTAGGGTAGTGCCCTAGGCCGAAAGAATCTCTCCCTCCCCTGAACTTCCCTGGTATTTTATATTGTCTGTCTTTCTAATAGATACCACGTTCTCTTGTATTAGATTAAACTAATCTGTAATATACTAACTCAATTCTGAAATATCCTGAACACTTCATTACACTTGGTAATCTAACCGAAGTTCAGTCAGGTGTACCAAGACTTACACATCATTAATACTTTAACACTACTAGAAACAATCATTATTTTCTGACATATTTTTAAAATAAGTTAGTCACAATTTAAGTAACACACATTCTTAAATCTCATTAACCATGAGCCACCACAATTTCATGTTGAAGAGATTAATGAAATGCAACCTAATTCAGGCAAACAGATTTTGCATTGCACTGATAACAAAAGTAAACTGGGGAAAGAACACTTTGATTTTCATGCAAAGTATAATCAATTGGTAAAACATGTAGGTCACTAGAAGAGAGATTAAAAAAATAATTTACAGTAAATATAGTTACCTTAGAACAAAAAGTTGTCAACAAGAAGAGGATCTTAATGCTTTTGATTAAACCTTGTTTTCTTTACAAATTCTATCCTACAGGAATCCAATGGTTGCAAGTTGAGATGGGGCACTCCCATTTAATGTAGTCAGAATATATACTTCAAGGACACTTTGAAGCTGGTGGTGAAGCAGTGTGGCATTGCCAGGGACTGCTGAGAGATGGCAGCAACAGTCACACTATATGTACACGACTGAGACAGAATTGGGGTGCCTTCATTTGGACCAACATTCTAGGAAACTTATGAAGTTAAAAAATCATTAGAGCAGTGGCCTCAGATGCTACCGAGAGAGTAGACTATTATTTACTGAGAGAAAACTTCGTGCAAAGAAAAACTCCTACCAACAGGGCCAATCTTGGCCAAAATTATAATGTGTTTATATGCTAACATATTGTATCTGCCATTCCCCTGTTATCTTCATCTTCTCTCTCTGGTGATCTTTCTCTCTCTCATTGTTCTCATCTGTCTGAATTCCATGTCCTCCCTGAAAAAGAGAAGCTGGGGATTTGACTCTAAGTCCCATTGCAGGAGCAAAACCAAGGAGGTCACCAAGCTTAGAGGAATTCCTGATGGGTAATTCAGTGCAATTGGAGAAAATCTACAGTGTTTCAACTGAGAACACATCCAACTTCTGAAAGAACATGCTCCAGCCGGAGATTATATTCCATGTGGTCAAATCCATGTGACCTTGAAATATATAATAGCCATATCAGATTGTCTTGGTCAGCCGCAACTGAGATTGGATGCTACAAAATTCCTTGGCCAGTGAACTCTTTGGAGTGGGATAGTTTTTCCTTCTTTCTTACATTCTACTTTGCTCGGGCAGGGGTTTAGCTACCCAATTTGTAGGTGGTAAAGAAGTTACTCTATTCAAAAAGGCCTGATGCTTGCTTGCATATGTTTCCATGGTACAGACTTGCATATCTGGAACTTAGGTATCTCAAGGTAGGACTTAGGTATCTCAAGAATGCATCATGATAGTATCACATATCACAGTGTCTGCTTATCACAGAGTGCCCCACTCACCTTTCCCCTATAAACTGCACGCTTTGAAGCTGACTGTGATCACCTAAGCCCTAAACCCACCCAGAATATCTGCCTTAGATGGAAGGAGCTTCCTGAAGCAATTAGTTCATGGTTTGTTATCCATGCCCAGATTCTTCCATGGACCGGGAAGTGTCTGTTTCTATAATAATTGGGACTGGGGCAGGGGGCGGTCAGGTTGGGAAGTGAGTATACTTAGAAGGGTCATGTTGCTTGAGAGGGTTAGAATGGCTAGTGAGCCAGGATTGAAAAAGGAATAGTTTAGTTGAGCTTGTCAAATCCTCCATCCCTAGGGTTTGCCTCTAGATTATCCAAGGTATTGTGAAGTTTATGGGTAAGAAAAGTGTTGCATTTTAGAAGATAGCATGGCTTTAAAGTGAATGTGTAACAGAGTTTGAGATGTTCATGCTGCATTACATGAAAACTGCTGCAGAAAACACGGAGCAGAGGAAGGAGAATTAGAAGTTCTGGGTAATTTTAATAGGTAAGAGTCAGCAGAGGCCTCATTGGGAAGGTGACATTTTGGGCAAAGACCTGAAGCGGGGATGAGTGTAAAAGTTGTGGGAATTTTTGGGTTGGACCATTCCAAGAGAGGGAATAAGCAGAGCAAAGCCATGGAAGGAGGGACATGCCTGACACTCTTGAGGACTAGCAGGGAGGCTGATGTGGCTGGAGCAGAACAAATTAGGAAGAAGTAAGTTAGAGATGATATTAGAGATTTAATGAGGGGCCAGTTCATGCAGGCCTTGTAGGTCTTCGTAAGAATTTTGTTTTTTAATCTAAGAGGTTCTACTTAGGAAGCCACTAAGGATTTTGAACAGAGCTGTCATGCAATCAAACATGGACTTCATGAGTATCATCCTGGCTGCTAGATGTATAGATGGTAGTGAGCAAGAGCATAAGAATAAATCTCACTGAAGAGGCTATTTCTAATATCAAGTAAGTGGAGGCCAGTAACAATCAAGTAAGAAATGGTTAAATTCTGAATATGTTTTAAGACAAAGCTAACAGGATTTACTACCCAGTGCATTGTAGGTAGAGTATGAAAGAGAAGACCCAGAGTTGACTCCAAGGCTTTTGACCTGAGCAAAGGGAAGGATAAAGTAACCGTTTTATTGGTTGAAGGAGGCATGGAGGTGAAGATAAGAATTCATATAATGAATGTCAATTAGACATTTGTTATGTTAGATAACCAAGAGGAGATTGTCAGGATATTTGAACAGAAATTTGGAATTACAGGAAAAGTTCATAGCTTGAGATATAATTTGGTAAGTTATCATAATATAGATGGCTAGGAGTGCAAATGCTGCGAGCGTAGATATAAAAGAGAAAAGGCATAACAACCAAAACCCTGGGATATCAACATATGAGGCCAACGAGTAAAGGAGAAATCAACCCAGGACACAGAGAGTGACCAGTAAGGTATGAGGAAAACATTGAGATTATGGTGTCTTGAAAGTCAAATGAAGTAATTTTTAAGAGTTAAAGGTGAAATAAGATGAGAATTAAAAATCGACCACTGGGTATAGCAATATGGCAGTCATCAGTAATTGCACAATTGAAGTTTCAGTGAACTTGTCGGCACCAAAGCCTGACTTCAGTGGGCTTATAAGGAAATAGAAGTGAATTAGAAACAGTGAATAAAAGAACATTTTCAAAAAGTTTGATGGTAAAGGAAAACAGACAAATGTAGCAATAGATAAAAGGTGAGTAGAATCAAGAGAAGATTTTTAAAGTCATTTAAATGAGAGAAAAATTTGTTGTACGTGATGGGATGACCCAGCAGTGAAGGGAAAACTAGAAGTGGATGAAAGAGAAAAAAATTGCTGGAGTTTTGTCCTTGAATATGTGAAAGAGGAGAATCTAGTTCAAAAGTGAAAGAGTTGAACTTGGAACAGAGACAATCTATAGTAATGGGAGGGAATGCAGACTATGTGGGTGCCAATGCTGGTGAGTGGGTAGATGGTAGCAGAGTCTATGGGCATTATCCTCTAACTACTTCAATTTTCCCAATGAAGAAAGCAAGACCATTCACCATGAGTGATCTTTTGATTCTTCAGAGTAACACCCTGTAGTACCCTTCTTCTGCTCGTAGAATGAAATCTAATAATGGTCAATGAGATCCTATTTGATGTAACATTCTCCCTATTTTTTTCATACACTAGACTAGACATTATTCTGTTCTTCTAACACAACAAGTTCACACTTCTGGGCCTTTGCAGGTGCTGCTCCTTCTAACTGAAATCTATTTTCTCCTTCTTTGTACTTGGATTGCTCTTTCTTATGCTTCAGGTTCATCCTTCTATGAGTGGTCTTTCTTGATAATTGAACAATATGGTCACCATCATCCCCAGATTCTTGTTATATCACCGTTTAGTTCCATATCATAATTACTAAAACAAGTCCAAAATTGCCTTTTCATTTATGTCTTGATATTATATCCTTCCCAGGAGAATGTAAACTTCTTGAGTTCAGATAAATATTTTTTATCATGTTCAGCAGGATATCTCCAGGACTGGTGTGATGACTAACTCGCATAATTTTACTTGTTGAAAATGAATGAGCAAGACCAGAAGGATACCTCCATGCCCTCTACCCAGGTTGCCATTTTTTTTTCTCAGAAATATAGTAATGTCTAAACATGTTTTAAAGTCTGCAAGAATATAATGAATACAATTGTCAGGCCAATGGAGGGGTCTATAGTTGTAAGACAAAGGAGATTTACCATTAAATACAAGAAAAAGGCAAAGCTGTACCTGTCTGAATGCCAAAACATAATTTTAAAGTACCAGTGCTTTATTGTAAAAGAAAGAAACAATAAAAACAAATAAAAACAAAACAGGAGATAGTGGTTTACCAAAATGTTAACAATGTTTTTCTGAGTGAGTGCATATAGAGGTTTAATTTGTTACATATATTTTTCAAATTTTCTGTGATATATATTTATATCATAGATGGAGAAAAAATAGCCATAGTTAATCAATATCAATTCATTATTTAAAAGAAGATATGCCCCAACCTAGTTAACGCATGCCCCATCACATCTCCGGTCACAGTGCTTCTCTTCTCTATGACTTCAGCATTGGCTCAGTTTTCTTTTCAATCATAATCCCTTTTTGGCAACTCTAACATCCTCAATAATGACTCATCTCTGAATCCGGCTTTACTTTAACTTCCTCAAATGCAATGCCCTTCACCTCTACTTCATTTATTCAACATTCAGCACAGTTACACCTACTACTTGATAATCTTCAGAATGATTTCCAAGATGCTAAATCTAAATCCTGCATTCTCTGACCACAACCTGGTTACTTCCCACCTTTTCCATTTGTCACATCGATGCAATCACTCCTATGCTGCTACACAATGTCCAGTCTCTTGGTACCTTCTTATTCCCAGAATATTTTCAATAGTTGCATTTCCCTCATTAATGAAATTTGATCATCCATTACAAATCTGTACTCCCTGGGTCACACAGGGTTCTTCATATCCCCAGTCCTTTTCTAAATGGCTATCCTGATTCCCAGTTCTGGATAAATCTTATCATCTTATGTCTCTAATACTTCTCATATCTCTAAGATATTTCTGAGAGACATCACTGAACACACTGAAAGAGTCTACTATAATTTCAGGTTTTCCAATTTGAACTGGGCTCTTGGAACTTTTCAGCCATAACTATCTTGTTCCTTTGTTTCTCTCTTCACTGTATTGATTTGTTTTTCCTTCTTCTCCTTTCATAGTTTGAACAATTCTCTTGAGGAACCAAGTAAGGGTTTAAATTGAAGCCCTTAGATATAGAGCTTCCTCTTCTAAACTCCTACAATGTTCAGGATTTGTTCAATGGGTACTGAGATCAATCTGATTGACATACTAACCTATTTTGTTTCTTCCGTCCTTCCCTGCTACTGACCCTATATCTTTTCTGCATTTAATTTTTATCCAAATGTTTCTCAGTGATATGGTTTGGCTGTGTCCCCACCTAAATCTCACCTTGAATTGTAGCTCCTATAATTCCCACATGTTGTGGGAGGGACCCGGTGGGAGATAATTGAATCATGGGGACAGTTTCCCCCTTCTGTTCTCATGGTAGTGAGTAAGTCTCATGAGATCTAATGCTTCCATAAGGGGTTTCCCTTTTCCCTTGACTTTCATTTCTCTCTTGTGTGCTGCCATGTAAAATGTGCCTTTTACCTTCTGCCATGATTGTGAGGCCTCCCCAGCCACATGCAACTGTGAGCCTATTAAACCTCTTTTTCTTTACAAATTACCCAGTCTCAGGTATGTCTTTATCAGCAGCATGAAAATGAACTAGTACACTTGATTAAACTATAAAATCAGAATTTAACTATAAAATAGATTTCTCTGTAAAACAGAATGTGACTGGTCAGGAGGCAGAAAAAAGAAAAACAGGGTGACTGAGGGAACAGAAAAGGAAGACTCAGAGTTCACATATAATGTTGGGAGAAACAGGAAGTACGGAGTCTCCCACTTCCCTAATTCAAAATTCCCTGGCTGATGGAATAAGGATAGAAGGAAGGAGAAATGTGTAAGCTCTCTGAAGGAGGGGCCCTGACCCCTGTTTTCAGGGTAGAGTCCCAGGTCAGGGGGCAAGACCAGAGCAAAAAGAAAGACTTTGGTGTCTGCATTCAGGCAGGGCCGCAGAAAACCTTGTAAAGATTTCAGTTGCTCAAGTGTGATATAGAAGCACTGAGGATACCCACTGAATGTGAAGGGGTTGTCTTAATAGTTATCCCTTTGCACAGAGAAAGAAAACATCCTGGGTGGCCACACTCCATATGCTAAGGAACTAGGTAAGACCCCAGAAGCTTTTACATAATTAGTGGAGGTGTGGGGACCCCCAAAGTGACTGTGATTTACTTACCACTAAGTTGCATGGGAGTAAAGTCAGATATTAAACTGAATTATAGAAATAAAATCATAACTGTACACAGAGATAGAGACATACATATATGTCTTGAAGACTGAAATTTATGAATGCCATGTACTCAACCAGCACCTCACCTAGGCTTATCATAACCACACAGACAAGATTTTCAGAACCTAGGTACAATTAAATGTTTTCTAAGTTTTTAAGATAAGCTAATTCACACCAAAAAAGTAGTTTGTTAGGTCACATTTCTGGTTTGGGAAATCTGACTGCTATGTCCTCACTACAATAGAAATTGGTGATTTTCTTTTGGTTTTAAAAATCTGAAAACTGTAAACTTAATACAAAGAAAACCACTGTGACTAAATAGCTTTTCTGACTTCCAAGTTATTTTTATGTACTGTCCATCACGAAGTGGATTATTCTCAATGTATTTCCATAAGAAGACGAAATGTTACTAGTGTTCTTTAAATAATAAAGCATGAAAAAAGAGAGAGAGAGAGAAGGGAACCTAATTTGACATATGGCAGAGAAAGTTGCATGGTGATCTGATTGGGAAATTCTTGGTAAAACAGGAGGAAATGATGAGGGAAAGGGAAAAAAAATGGAGAAGAAAAGAGGAGGAGGCATCAGGTTGGGCGTGGGGGGAAGGAGTAGTCATGTGTAAAATGAATGAATGGAATGAGAGAGTTTTTAAAAACAGTTAATAGAAAGAAATGAAAAAAGGGTTGGTTACAGGGAAGTGAGGCTAAGAAATTCTTTGAGAGTGAAGCCATAAACAAAGCCACCAATTTAAAATTTAAAGCAAAGAGGAAAGTAATGACAACTCTCCTCCTAGCTTAACTGCAACTGATTTGGTAATATGTCTCTACAGATGTGATTAGGTCCTTCAAGGGCAATATAAATGGATCAATGGATTCAAACAATTGCAGATATGTACACAAATCTGAGTTGGGTAAATGGAGGGTGGGGAAACCCTGAAAACATAAGGCCACTGTTTGTCAGAGCCCCTGAGCAACAACATCTTGTTTTCCATTTGCTTGATTGCATCATTTGCATAAGATCAAACACAGGGAGTTGTGGACAGGGAAAAACAGATCACTCTAATATGCATTAGAAATGGATCCACAGGCATTATCCTTAGACGTGTTACAAGGAAATGCATCCCAGTGCATGGAAACCTCACCGATTACTGTCAAGCAAACTATAATTTACAATACTGGTCATGAATTATATGCTATTTTACGATTGATTTCATGCTGTTGTTCGAGAATTTCATTGATCTCAATTTACAAAATGAACCAATAAGCAGGTGATGATTTTCTTTTAACTCGTGGTGTAAACTGAGGGATTTATATCTTCTTATTTGTTTCTACCATCAGAAAATTACAAGCACTTTTTTGCTTCTTTATGATCTAATACATATTGTCTGGGTCTTCGTCTGATAACTTCTTAATATTTCATAAATTAAAAACACAGCTTTTTCCTGGTTCTCCTTTCTTCTCTCTGTGCATCCTTCCCACAAATAATCAATTAGATGTTAAAAATTTTAGAGCAATACAGGTAGCACTGACCAACCTGAGAACCTCTGCTACGTTCTGGTTCAGTGAGAACACATCTTCGGCAGCAAACCTAAGAGGTGATATGTTTCTCGTAGATGCCTGAAAAGCAATGAGCTACGCCAGAATGCATGTGGAATGTCAGGTTGCATTCATCTCTGCCATTGTGTCGCCCTTGCTCCACAATTGCTTGCTCAGCATTTTGATTCCAGGAGAACCAGATTCTGACCTTATAATTAATAAAAACAGGGGCTTTATTTGGCCTGAACATCCTTGCTCTCTTTTTCCTCATAGGAGCCTTAACCTTGCAACATGCTTTTCTTTGGCCAGGTGAGCAATTAACCATCACCGAGATCTAGTCCTGTGCTTTCAAACTGATCTGTAGAGTTGACATCACTTTGAGGAACTGCCACACAGTCTTCCACAATGGTTGAACTAGTTTACAGTCCCATCAACAGTGTAAAAGCATTCCTATTTCTCCACATCCTCTCCAGCACCTCCTGTTTTCTGACTTTTTAATGATCGTCATTCTAACTGGTATGAGATGGTATCTCATTGCGGTTTTGATTTGCATTTCTCTGATGGCCAGTGATGATGAGCATTTTTTTGTGTGTCTGGATCTAGAACTAGAAATACTATTTGACCCAGCCATCCCATTACTGGGCATATACCCAAAGGATTATAAATCATGCTGCTATAAAGACATGCACACGTATGTTTATTGCCGCACTATTCACAATAGCAAAGACTTGGAACCAACCCAAATGTTCATCAATGATAGACTGGATTAAGAAAAAGTGGTACATATACACCATGGAATACTATGCAGCCATAAAAAAGGATGAGTTCCTGTCCTTTATAGGGACATGGATGAAGCTGGAAACCATCAGTCTGAGCAAACTATCGCAAGGACAGAAAACCAAACACTGCATGTTCTCACTCATAGGTAGGAATTGAACAATGAGAACACATGGACACAGGGTGGGGAACATCACACACTGGGGCCTGCTGGGGGGTGGGCGGAGGGGGGAGGGATAGCATTAGGGGATATACCTAATGTAAATGACAAGTTAACAGGTGCAGCACACCAACATGGCACATGTATACATATGTAACAAACCTGCACGTTGTGCACATGTACCCTAAAACTTAAAGTAAAATAATTTTAAAAAAAGGAAAAAACAAAAACAGAAAAAGAAATCACTTTGCTATTATAAGGACTTATATTTAAAACTGAACACAAACCACATACTAAACTCAACAAATTCTTCCATTTGTGCTTATGTTTTCCACCTTATCAGAGAAATCCACATCCCTCCCTTTCATGAAAACCCTGTTCAATGTTTGTATTATCCATGAAACATTTCCTGACTCTCTTCAACATATGCATAGTTTGTACTCTACTGAGTTGCCCTTTTAATAAATTTCCCTTGTAAGCATCCTTATACCAGTCATCATGTTATAAGCGCTTTAAGAACAAGGATGTATCTTATGACCCCTAGTACCTTGTACACTCCTAATTGTGAATAGTAAAACCTTTTTGCAATAAGAAAACTGGCAAAAGAGAAAGGAGGACCTGGTGCCTCCAACATGTTTGCAGCTGGTGGCATGTGGTAGGGGAGCCCATTCTGCTGAGGGTTTTCAGTCATTACTTTGTGTGTGTGTGTGTGTGTGTGTAGTGGGGAGGGTGGTAGGGGGGAACCATTACTGTCAGTTGTGATAATGAAGGATGATGCTTCTTCATTTCCCTCTTTTCTTCTGTGGCTGGTTAGAACAAAAAGGCGTCCATGAAAAACTCCTTAGGCTGACAGCATTCTTAGCTAGCTGCCTTCTACTCTGGCTTCCTGAATATCTCTAATACCCCATTTGTAATAATTATAAAATATTGAACCCAGGATTTTTTTCTTGGTTGCTTTTATAATATAACATGAGAGAAAGCCCCTCGCTTCATCCCTCCATCCCTTCCTCCCTCTTTCCTTCTTTCTCAGACTCCTTCTCTCACGCTCTCTCTCTATCTTGCTCTTGTTCTCTGTCTCTATCTACACACACACATACAAAAACACACATGCACACACACACAAACATCCTACTGACTCCCCTACTTTGCTTCTGCACTAGGATAGATATAGAATTAGGGAGGCATCAGTTAGCTTTTGATCTTCATCAATGCTTTCAATTCACAAACTAAAGAGGAGATAATCGAGACAACTTTATAGAGTTATTATTTGAACAAACTTAGTTGCATAACTTGGCTAAATCTTTCTTGCAAAACTGGAGGTTTTTCTCTCAGAATTACTTGGATATTTGCTACTATCATATTCTTTAACAAGATTAGGAACAATTAACACTTTGTAAGAAAATATTCATGTGACATACAATATATAATATCTTATTAGGCAACAGAAGTTAATAATGAGACATAATAAGAATAATAAGTTCCTGACTACCTGTGGCAGGAAAAGAGTAGGTTTATGAATCAGTATTCCCATTCAAATATCGCAGTGAAAGTTAAGACGCTGTTAATTCAGTAATAATCATGGCTATATCACTGACTGCTACTTACTGTTTGCCAGGCAGTGCTAAGTCTATTGTCAGCTTAGTAAAGTATCACCTGAGAATGGTTCTCAATGAAAACCTATAATCAATCCTTAAATATTATTTTAATACTATTTCAACCTAGCCCTATACTAGGGTTTATATAGCATAAGAAAGTAATGAATCTCTATGCTTAAGAGCCAAGATATCTCTTTTGGGTGACAAGACATACTCATTTCTTTTTTGGCAAGGGTAGTCTCATGCTACCCTTAAGACACAAATCAAATGCCACACCCTATAAGAAACCTTCTCAAACTCTTCCAGTTTGGATTAATTTCTCTTTTGTGCTTCACTAGCATCATTTTTACTACTATGATAACATTTAATATGGATTTACTGTATTATTGGGTACATTCTTAATTACACCTTAAGCATAAACTCTTAGAAGTAGAATTTCCCAGTCAAAGAGGGATCATTTGGGGTCCTGACAAGGGAGAAGATGGCACGCTGAAATGGAATTATTGAAGAGAAATATGTCAGGGACTATTTACAGGATTTCGGCCAGGGTTAAGGGGCACATTCAAGAATGAGAACACAGCTGGTGGCTAAACACAGACCAAGCCATTGCTGCCTTAGGCTGAGGACCACATCAGGCTGGAAAGACAGCTGTAGTGTAGGAAGGGCCTCCCCTTCAATGGAGGAACAGCTACTGCCCATCTGAACCCTTGCAAGCACAGAGCCTGAAGAATAAACACTCTGGCCTCATTCCCTCCTGTCTGTTGTTCTCTTTATTGTATCTTACATTGGGAGAACCCAAAGAGAATCCAGAGGCTAAAGCTCAGGACAAGATAGAGAAAAGTAGAGCACACATTTACAGGGGGGATTGAGACCATACAGAACAAAACTGTGGCACATTATGATATAAATTGCCAATTTTCATTCACAGCAGCATTATATGAAAGAGCTCTTTTCTCCATCTTCTAATCAGTATTGAAAAATCTAATTTTAAAAAATATTTACACATTTTGAAAAATATTAAGTAGCATCTCATTTATTATTGGTATTATCATTATTTCTGTGACTACATATTTTTTTTTCTTTTTGGAGGTGCCTGTTTACCTAATTGACCCATATCTAATAGTGTTTCTCTTTTTCTAATTGAAAGCTACTAAGTCAGTATTACTTGGATATAGCACCTAGCATAGTGCCTATTACTTAGCAAGCTATCAATAGATATTTATTAAATAAGTATGCTATAAAGTATTTTATCCTATTTTGTCACTTGTTTTATCATTTCAGTAATGGTTTTATTTTGCTATATAGACAATTTAAATCTTTATGCAGTCAAATATGACAATATTTTCCTAGAATTTTATCTGGCTGGAAGAATATAAAATACTTCAAAAAGGAGATAGCACTTAAATTCAAAATTGGTTAGGTTTTAAAGCAGTGGAGATAGAGAGTGAAGACATTCTGGATAGGAAGAGTTGGCAAAAAGACTGTAGAAAAATGCAATACAAGCTTAAAGAGAAATGTTTAGCTTAGTTCAACATAGTTCAGTTTAGCTGGAGCACAGGACATACGAAAGAAATGAAGGAAGTAATACTAAAAACCATTATTTGGGGCCACCATTAAAGACCAGGCTAATAATTTTGTAGTAATGAATGCGGTGGATGATAAAAATGGGGGGAGAAGTTAGGAGAGTTTTGTTTAGTCTTTGTTCTGCTGTTAGCTGTCTGTGTGAACTTGGAAAAAAATACTTGCCCTCATTGGATCTTAGTTTATTCATCTACAAAACGAGAAATCTATGTTTGTGTTAGATGCTTTCTAAGATTAAAATCTCTACTGTATGTCTATTTAATAAAAGCAACTTGGCAATCAGAATTTTGTGATAAAAATGTTTGCTTCTTGGATATTTGCTCTAGTAGTTACAAAGACTGGGAGAGTATTACCCATTTAATTCATCACAAAATGTCTTTGCAGTTTAATTTGGAATGATATGCCGAGCTAGTAGTCCTTAATAGTTCTGAATATAAGAAGAGGGTGGGCCGGATGAGCACGATGGAGTAGCAGAATTTAAATTGTAAGGTTAGGGTGTAAATAAATATCCTATTAGAATTATGCTGTACACCTACTTGCAAAAACACAGTGCATCATATGCAACAATTGCATTTTAAAAAGCTGGTAAAGTGTTTGATGTTGCAAGTGTAAATTATCAACTAGTAGTATTTGGCCCATTATAAGATATTTACAGGATTGTCTATCTTTGAATCATTTCCGTAGAATGATGGGCTTTTCTCTTTTAAAACAGCAATTTTCAAATCACAGTCTGTTGACATTTCTGTGGGAAAGACACTTATAAGTATTCACACTATGACAATACCTTTTTTATTTCTGAATTAATTCATATAATACTGATGATTTTAAATAAAATAATACATCTGTGATGGTTACTTTTGTGTGACAACTTGGCCAGGCTGTGGCATCCACTTGTTTGGTCAAACACTAATCTGAATGTTGCTATAAAGTTATTATTTAGATGTGATTAACATTTATTTATAGCTGGTTGACTTTAAGTAAATTACCCTAGGTAATACGGGTTGGTCACATCCAATCAGTTGAAAGCCTTTAGAGCAAAGATTGAAATTTCCCAAAGATGAAAGAATTCTGCCTCAAGACTGCATGATAAAAATTCTGTGGGAGTTTCCAGTCTGCTGGCCTGCTGTGATACAAGAAAGATACTTGGTCTTTGTACCAGGTTTCTGGCACAGAACTCTTAAAATCCTTGGAATTTTCTGAGTGATAAAGATGATAGTAGCATCTTTTGTTCTAATTAAGTGACTGTTAGAGGGGCCCTAGACAACTTCAAAATAGGGGCTGTTTACCAGAAAGACCAAACCTTGATTAGAAGCTTGGAACTTTCAGCCTCACTCCTCAATCAGCAACCTCTTGGGAGAAGGGGAGTGGCTGCAAATGGAGTCAATCATCAATGGCTAATGATTTGATCAATCATGCCCATGTCATGAAACCTCCTAAAAGCCCCTAAACAACAGAGTTTGAGGAGGTTTGTCATCTGGCTGTTTATATGCATCCTTTAAAATAAACTGCAATAGTAAGTATAGCATTTTCTTGAGTTCTGTGAGTCATTCTAGCAAATTATCAACCCTGAAGAGGGGGTTGTGGGAACCCAAGACTGTGTAGCTCAGCTGGACAGAATTGTGGCTAACATGGGGACTCAATACTTGTGCCTGGCCTCTGAAGGGAAGGCAGTCTTGTGGGACTGGGCTCTTAAATCTATGGAGTCTGACTCTAATTCCAGGTAGTTACTGTCAGAACTGAGCTGAACTATAGCACGCCTAGAGGGTGTCAGAGAATTGAAGAAGTGGTGTTGGAAAAGACACCACATTTTGTGGCATGATGAACAAAAACCTCTCATCTGCCCTGATATGGTTTGGCTGTGTCCCTGCCCAGATCTCATCTTGAATTGTAGCTCCCATAATTCCCACGTGTTGTGGGAAGGACCCGGTGGGAGATGATTTAATCATGGGGGCGGTTCCCCCATACTGTTCTCCTGGTAGTGAATAAGTCTCATAAGGTCTGACCATTTTTTAAGAGTTTCCCCTTTCGCTTGGCTCTCATTCTCTATTGTCTGCTGCCATGTAAGACATCTCTTGCTCTTCCGCCATGATTATGAGGCCTCCACAGCCATGCAGAACAGTGAGTCAATTAAACCTCCTTTCTTTATAAATTACCCAGTCTTGAGTATGTCTCTATTAGCAGCGTGAGAACAGACTAATACATGCCCTGATGATTTTGGTCCCAAGACTACAACACTAACTCTTCCCTGGGTCTCCAGCCTGCTAACATGCCCTGCAGACTTCAGATTTTAGATTTATCAGCTTCCACAGTCATGTGAGCCAACTCCTTACAATAAATATCTCTCTCTCCATTCTGTTTGTCTGAGAACCCTAATAGAACATCTTTGGTACCTCATAAAAGGAGGACCTGATTGTGAGTGTAAGATATATTTAGATCTGCCTGGGTATATCTGGCAAATTGGGTGGTGCTATGGTTTGGATAGGGTTTGTTTGGCCCCGCCAAATCTTGTGTTGCAATTTGATCCCCAACAATGAGGTTGAGCATTTTAGGAGGTGTTTGGATCTTGGGGTCAGATCCCTCATGAATCGCTTGGCGTCATTCTCATGGGAGTGAATGAGTTCTCACTCTTAGCTCCCCCAAGAACTGGCTGTTGAAAAAGAGCCTGGCACTTCCTCCCCTCTCTCTCTCTCTCTTACTTCTTCTCTCATCATGATATATCTGCTCCCCTTCACCTTCTGCCATGAGTAAAAGCTCCCTGAGGCCTCCCCAGAATCAGATGCTGCCATGCTTCCTGTACAGCCTCCAGAACAGTGAGCCAATTAAACCTCTTTCTTTATAAATTACCCAGCCTTGGGTGATTCCTTTATAGGAACACTAAATGGACTGAGACAGGTGGCCAGGCTACCAGCAGCATACTTCCATTAGAACTGAGGAGTGACATTCTTGGCGTGGGGTTGTGGGGGACAGTCATGGAAGGAGGGAACACCTCTGGGTGTGCTGTTAACTCAGATATCTCTGAGCATTGTGAACAACATGTGAGATAACCCAGCGAAAGCCCATGCACTGGAAAACATTTTGAAGAATTCACCATGAGAGAAATCAGAGCCAGGTATGGTGCCCTGGTTCTCAGAAGAGAGAGACCATTCTGAGAGCCTTGGCTAGTTTACTCACATTTGTATTTAGAGTAAAACAAAGAAGATCTGTTTTGTTAAACCTTTAAGATATCTAAATCTACTCAGTATTCTTTTAGGACTCACCTAAGAAAGAGGGAGGCAAAGAAGAAAGCCAGTTTTCCACCACTACTTTTAACATAGTCTCATTCAGCTTTGGTACTAGCAGAATACAAAACAGTGATACAGACATAACAGCAGAGGGGTATATTACAATCGACTGGGACAGCTCTACCTAGCAAAGCAGTCCTGGTACTCACCTGACAAGGAATATCTAAGGTGGTCCCTGGTGGAAAACTATTACACCTGGCACAGCAGTGGGAGAGACTCAGGTACCTGGTGGAGCAGCAATGGAAGAATAGCAGTGCTCCTTATGCCCATACATGATGGTGTTTATCCAGAGAAGGGACATGGAGATGCCCAGTGGAGTAAATATGGCACTTAGCCAATTGGTGTCCAGCTTGATCCTAAGTGCAAATGAGAAAACCCATATGGACTCCCCAGAAATGCATGAGGATTAGTTTGCTGGAGGCAGAGATCATCTACAGCAGATGAGGGCAATGAGGCAGTGAAATACAAATATTAGAACTAATGAGACTTATTTGTACATTCAGATTAATGGGATCTAGGAAAATTCAAGATAAATCTATCTATATCTATATCTATATATCTTCCTGATCTATCTGTCATCTGTTTATCTACATCCACTTCAAGGTACAATCAACGGGTGCTCACTACATCAAAACTTGTGCTTTGGGACTCTGTATGTTTCTTAGATGGACAATGTCTTTAAAGCATGGATTTAGGAAAGGAAAGTGAAAATCAATACAGTTTGTAGGTGATAAAAGAGACAGGAGATTTGGGTCTCTTCCTCCCTTTTTTTATATAACCCCCAAACAACCTTTTCTTCTTTTCCTCTTAAAAACTTCAAAGCATACCAAAAAAAAAAAAAAAAAATCAAAAAACAAAAGACACAAAAGATAGAGTGAGATATTGTTTTTGACCTTGAGGAGAGAAAAATAGCAAAACCTCATTTGAGTAACAATATACATACACACAAACCATATTTTATAAAAATTAGGAAATACTATATAATTATATAATTATGTAGATGGAAGATAATTTATCTGAATCTAGGACTGCTTGGCTATATTTATGCACATCGAAAGTATGTGTTAACATTACATTTAGATGTAAGTCATTTAAAAACAGTACCTGGAATAGGATAGTATTATGTGTTTGTTAGCTAAAAATTAATAAAAGGGATTATGCTTTTATTTGTACAATGATTTGCATTTTCCTTTTTTTTTCAAGAAACTAGTTCTTTAAAGGTTGGGGTGCAGATGTATGTACATAGTGAAAAATTAAAACTAGTAGACTACAAAATGAAAAGCAAAAGCCTCCTCACATTCCCAACTCAGTCCTTAAAACTTTAAACACTGGGATAAGAGACTGACATAAACTGACATTGTTATATAAGTTTCACTTATAAAAGTGGTACTAGCCACATCTGAGTTTGATTAATAACCACATAATCAATTTCCTTTTTCTTCTTTGATGCACTTGCTATTGTGGAAAGCTAAGAACCATTGCAAAGGAGGCAGGCAAACTTTAAATAATATTGGATGGCATTACGGTTTAGGGGAACAAAATGAAACAAAAACATAACAAAAGAGGAGACAAAGAATTAGCAAGAGCTGAGCGCAAGTTTAGAGTTATTTGTGTAAACATGAGTGAATCACTGGAGCTTTAGGCCTCAGTTTTCTCATTTGTTAAAAAGAAAAACAGAATAGGAAGAGTATATTATTTATCATATCTATACCTACAATTGTTGTGAGGATAACAAAACAAATGGCCATACTAGCATTTTGTAAAGGAGAATGCATTATACAGGTAAGAATTAACAAGTTTAAATCATTATCAAAAATAGCAGAGGCTAACTGATCTTTTAATGTAGAAGCCATTCTCATTAATGAATGCTCATAAATACTGGGAATAATACTTTAAAATATGTACTATGTAATTATGTAAATGACAGTATACATTTTTTCAACTAAATCTAAAACATGTAGTTAAATTTTTATAAAAGGAAACATGTATTTAACTTAGCACCTTGAGGAAAAGCATTTTTGTCATTCCTTCATTTATTCATTCCATAAGTATTTGTTGGACAGCTACTTTGTGCATCTATTATGTATTTTATGTGATGAGATATAGCAGATAGCGAGATGTGTACAAGATAATTTCAGGTATCTGTTTTGAATTATACATTGCTCTGGGTTATAATTCCCAAACTTCACAGATGTCATGTTTTATCTGACATAGGTTTTTATAATATACCAATGATTTTAAGCCACTTTATATTGTTTCAGTAAATTACAATATAAAATGGTGAATGATTTTAGAAGAATATTTATGCCAAAGTACAAATTATAGTCTATCTCCTATTATGGAGACTGAGCTACTTATAAGAAGAACTAATTTAGGTAAATACTAAAGTTTCACTGATTAGTAACAAATTTCAGTGAGGATAACAACATCTAAACATGTATAGATAAAAAATTCAAGATAATATTAGCATTAATATTTTATTATTGCCCTCTGATCTCAGTTTTTCAAGCTCTTTTGTTTTTTATATTACATAGTAAATCACATATAAAAGTAAATTGTGAGAGTATTAATAAAATGTAAATTCAGAGTATTGATGGGCTCCTATGCCCATCAGACAAAGAGAAAATAAATTAATATATACACATTTAATTTGTCTTAGACTAAATATCTTTGTCTCTAAGTTTATATTTGGTCTGTAGCCTTAGCATCACTGAAATTATGATGAACTTTTCTTAGAGCTTTCACAGTAGTAATTTTACAATATTTTTATTTTCTGAATTAGTCTCTGATAGTCTCCTTAAATTTTGTGATTAATGTTTGGATAGTGTTAGTATTTTTGAGCTAATTTTATTTACAACATATCTTTTAAAGTCACATATTTATTTATGGTGATAGAGTGGAATACAACTGTCATTAAAACCACATACTATGAAAACATGTAAGGCAAGCTTCAATTTTTATAAAATGTTTTTTCAGAGGAAGTTTTCAATAGATGCTGTATTTAAGAAATGTCCACTCAAAAGTTTGTTGGAGTTCAGTTTACAGTAAAGGTATGTGCCTTTATAGAAACCATTTATTTGATTTATATTTTAAAAACCATGCTTAACTTTATAGCAATGATTCAGCTGAGGGGAAATCTCTTAAAATTATCTATATAGTCTTTTCCACATCCAGAGTTCCACCCTAATAGGATTTATGATCTGCATCCTCTTGATTTTTGCATAATAGAGCTACACAAGTGGCAGAAAGTGACTTTCTGATCTCCCTATATGAAATAGATATTTAAATATTTGCATATGTGCTAGTATATTCTAGAAGTTGCTGGGCTTGTGTATACAATAGGGAGGGAAAAATAGAGAGGGCAATACAAAAATATTATCATTGCAAAATAGCCTTTTAAAGGTGTGGTATACGAGACAAACTTTCCTGAATTCTACTGGATTTGTTTTTAAACTCGGACTATTTCTCTCCTGTTCTAGGTTTAAATGAGAGTGGAAGGTATAGTAAACATAGGGATGGAATTTTCATCCAAGCTAACAGGATGCCCTTGTTTAGGTTGTGTGCCATTTGCAGTTTTCCTCTCATAGTAAAACAAGCATTTATTTCTAAAATATGCACCAACCTTGTGGTTGTAATTACATAGAATTTATTCACATAACTGCCTTGAATATTTAAAATAATTGATCAATTTTTTTACTTTAATATAATCCAAATGCGTATTTGTAGCCATGGATGGCATCTCTCAGGGGTTTTGTGAAAATTTTGTGCTTATGAGCTTTGCAATAGTCATGTGGCCAAACAATACAGAGAAATAGGTAATAAACATTTTATCCAATGTATGTCAAGCATTGGTACACTTCTGTGATACCAACAGATTTAGGCTAGTCTTAGGTCAACTACTCTGTCTCTGAACATCCTTACTAGTCTGGCATTCTGATAAATTCTCCGCATAATGACATCTAGTTTTCATGAAAAAAATTAATTCCTTCATTCTGAAAACTGTTTATTGTTCTCCTACTATATACATATGCTGATCCATGTCTTCAGGATGAAAGATGAAAGATAAAAGTTCCTGCCCTCAAAGTACTCATGATCTAGTGAGAAAGACAATGAGGTTAATCAATAATTCTAGCAGAGTATGCTACATGATATGAGAGAGGAGTACACAAAAAGAGGAAAACTGTAAACCACATATGTCTACAGACACCAGGTCAATTCATAGTCAGATGGTTGTATTTTCCCTGCCTCATTATCGTACTCAATAAAGATGAATGAAGAAGTGAATTAATGAAAGAACCACAGACCAGCATTCTTGAAAATATTTTGTTCTTATATTCTGTAAGCTTTATCCTCTCAAAAACTTGTGTATATAAATGTTTGCTTAATTTTTACTACCTTGGTGAGTAATAGTGCATAATCATTGCAAAGCAGACCCTCTGCTATAGGCTGAATTGTGTCCTTCCAAAATTCATAAATTGACATTCTAATCTTCAGAATGTAACCATATTTGGGGATGTGGTCTTTAAAGAGGTAATTAAGTCAAAATAAGGCCATCATGATGAGCCTTAATTCAATCGGACAGGTGTCTTTATAAGAAGAGAAAATTTGGATGAACAAAGACACCAGGGTGTGCGTGTACAAAGAAAAGACCACGTGAGGACATTGCGAGAAGGTGGCCATTTGTAAGCCAAGGAGAGAGGCCTCAGAGGAAACCAAATCTATGGAAACCTTTGCCTTGGACTTTGAGCATCCAGAACTGTAAGATAATACATTCCCGTTGTTTAAGCCACTCAGCCTGTATTTTGTCATGGCAGCCCTAGCTAACTAATATACCTACCATTCCTGTGAGTGGATTAGAAGTATACATTATTATTTCGGGTCCATAGTTAATTAAAACGGGGATGATATAAGGTAATGCAACAGTAGAATCACAAAAATTCCAGTTTATGTTTCATCACTTTTCTTTACTGACTTGGAAGAAATGGCCCCTCTTTAGCAATGTTACACTCTGCAGACCTATAACTTCTACTTTTATCTCCTCAAATTTCCTAGTTCACAATATTAGACAGCGCTTATTGAAAATCAGCAGACAAGCTTTAAATTTTAAAAACTGAAGCTAACATTTGAGTAAGAGACAATTTAATTGACATGTTGTCTTCAAGAATACATTGATAATGCACTAAAGATATCAATGTTGTATTAATATTTTGAAACCACTGAATATAATTAATAATTTAATGAATTTCCCATCATTCTTTTACTTTAAACATCTGGTAGAGATTTATGATTTGGGAGTCAGAACATTGTGTAAGCACCAAAATTCTAGTCCTAGCTATGACATTAACTAACTTTATGATTTCAGGCATATCAAATAAGTTTTCAGAATCTCTATTTCTTCATTGACAAAATGGGAATAAAATTTGAACGCTTATACACATCATTGGGTAATTTAAAGATTCACAGAAGTGGTCGGGTGCAGTGGCTCATGCCTGTTATCTCAGCACTTTGGGAGGCCAAGGTGAGTGGAATACTTGAGGTCAGGAGTTCGAGACCAGCCGGGCCAACATGGTGAAACCCTGTCTCTACTAAAAGTACAAAAATTAGCCAGGTGTGGTGGTGCATGCCTGTAATAGCAGCTACTCAGGTGACTAAGGCAGGAGAGTGGCTTGAACTCAGGAGGCGGGGTTGCAGTGAGCCAAGATCATTCCACTACACTCCAGCCTGGGCGACAGAATGAGACCCTGTCTCAGTCGATCAATCAATCAATCAATCAATCAATCAATAAAAATATTCGCAGAAGCTGGAATGTGTGAAAATATTTTTGAAAGTATAAATTATCAAAGAAAATCTCAGGGAAATATTTATCTCTTCTTGAAGTGAAGAAAATCTAAGTTTTTCTATTTAAAGAAGACACTATGCTGGAAAATATATCTAAATTTGAATTGACTGCAAGTTTTAAAAATGTCTTAATTTAAAAACCACCATAAACAAAGTAAAAAAATACAAAAGACAAAGTGGAAAAAATAACTGTCATATAGAGTGCACGCAAATGGTTAGCATCCTTCATATATACTAAAACATTTACAAAATAGGAAGAAGAATATATCATTTTAAATAATGCACAAACACATTTGTGGTATTAATTTTAAAGAACTTAAAATGCACATACACAAAATGTTTTATAAAAGAATGCTGAGAAAGTAATTTGGTAATATGCTTAGTACATTATAAAGTGGTAAAAGGTTGTAAAACAGTCTAGTCCCAATTATATGTTTGTATCTGTGCTTTAATAATAAAAAAATCAGACTTTAAATGCATAAGCCAAAATATAATTAGTGATTGTGTCTGGTAGGTAAAATTGTGGACAATTTTAATTTTTCTTTATATTTTTCCAAGTTTTCTTTAATATTTAAAATTTACCATTTTGTAGTAATTTTATTTTTAAATTGTACCTAATTTTGAATGAATAATGCATTAATATATATTCATGGTGCAATAGCTAAAATGTACAGAAGACCTTACATAAAAATTAAGACTCTCTCCACCTTTGTGTCACAATTACCCAGTTTCCTCCTAGGAGCTAGCAATTATTGAATTTATATGTATGCCTCCAGATGTAGTCTATGTACATATAACCAAACAAATAAACATTAGCAGAATATAGAATATACTTTTCTGCACAAGTGCTTTACAATATACTTTGAAGATATTCTCCTATTGATAAAGATTTGCTTGTTCTATTGCGTCCACATATTTTGTGTACATATTAGTTATTAGCCATAACTTGTTTAACTAGTAGTCTAGTGATGTTCATTACATTTTTAATTATATTATGTTATGTTACATATGTGTGTGTATGGCCAGAAAAATCAATACCTTTGAAACAATCTCAAGCACAATGAAATATTTGTGATGCTAATTATTACAAATTTGGTTACTTTTATTAGTGTCATATAGCCACAAGATTTAAACAAGATAACTGAAACTGAAGATAAGACAGTGTACAAATCAGGATATATAGGGTCATTGAAGTTTACCACTGTATTTTCAGCAATTCTCTTAATGTCCAGAAAATAGTAGTTATTATATATATTGAATATGTACAAATGAATAAGATAGGGCACTTTAGCTATTTAAACTTCAGCTACAAAACCATTACCAGGGTCATGATGCATTGTTAATGGCATTAGGAGGGCCCTGCTATGATGTCCTAATACAGACAATAAAAATCAAAAGAAATGCCCATCAGAGCACTATTCATAATAGCAAAGACATGGAATCAACCTAAATGCCCATCATTGATAGAATGGATAAAGAAAATGTGATAGATAGATAGAGATATAGATATATCACAGATATATAATATATGATATATATGATATGTATCACAGATATATAATATATATGATATATATGATATATATCACAGATGTATAATATATATGATATATATGATATATATCACAGATATATAATATAGATGATATATATGATATATATCACAGATATATAATATATGATATATATCACAGATATATAATATAGATGATATATAGATATATATCACAGATATATAATATAGATGATATAGATGATATATATCACAGATATATAATATAGATGATATATATGATATATATCACAGATATATAATATAGATGATATATATGATATATATCACAGATATATTATATATGATATATATATAAATCAAAATACACTGATAAAATCAAATACACTGTTAAAGACATTTTCAATTGAAGATACTATAAAGTATTGGGGTGAGTGAAAAAAAGTTTTCTTTCCAGTTTCATGAATAAGTCATTCCTTGACTGAAAGAAGTGACCTGAGCTTTCCTAGATATTAATTTTTTTATCTACAATACAGAGATACTAGTTAGAAAAGAATGTATAAAATTATCAAAATAATTTTGTCCTTTAGGGAACCAAAGGATTTATATAGACTCTCTAAAAAACAATAAAAAAAAAAAAAACTGACAAAAGACATGAGGAAACAATACTTTGAATTTAATTTCTGCCTTTTTTTTCTTCTTGTATATCCAACACAACTGGATTCCCCTAATATCCCTCATATCTGTGTACTGGGCATTTCTCTATATCATTTACAGCTTTAGAGGTTTTAATCCCTTTCTTCCTTTATTTTGAGAGAAACTACATCCTCATAATCTGAAAATTCAGGGGCTGTTAATAATGGTATCCTCCTATAGTTTACTAAATTTCCTAAATCGGATAGAAAGACAAAGACCCTAAAGCTTATCCAGATGTGCTTTTATAATGATGTCACTAGACTTTACCCCATAATTGAGCCCCCTATAAATATATGGTTGTAGGCTTAGTATCTACAACAAGGTTAATGGAAATCTGCACCAAGGGTAAATACTTTAGCAGATTGTGTCATCAGGAAATATTTAAACACTATTTAAAAGGATTTAAAATAAGCAGATTTTATTTTAAACTGACTAATGCATACAAATACAATACAATAGAGCTGTTAACAAATAAACATAATGCGTTTCTCTCCTCTCCTCATCCTTTTGCCATCTGTATTGTTAAGTCCAATTAGCTTCTGGCATTTAGTGTTCTAACCCACTTGTCCTTATGCCCACTAAATAGAGAAAACAGCTACAGAGACTCAGTCTTCACTATGTTGAAGCAATGCTATGTTCCAACCATGTGTTTTCTAAAGCACTGATTGTCTCATGGTATTTCTGAAAATCCTTCAATGGTTCTCTCTTGCCTCAGAACACAGTTCAAATATCTCAACAGAACTTAGCAACTTTGATAATCTGAATCTCATCTTGCTTCTCACTATTGATTATTTACCCAGAGTGTACAGTCATATTAAACTGTTCCCTCTTTAATTTTTGTGAAATGTGCATTAATAGTTCTGTGTCTATTGACTATGCAACCATGGTCCTTATGTTTGCCTGTTCCTCAATTCTTAAACTCGACTCTAAAGCCTGTGAAAATTCACTTCCTCTGTGACACTTTATCTTCCACACTGGGTTGAACCCTTCTCTGTTTGTTGTCACACATGTTACAGAATTTAACACAGATTGGACAGCATTCTATTTAGTTTTATGTATTTCTGTCTAAGCAATTGAACTGGGAATGATTCGAGGAAGAATGACAGTATCTTAGTTATATACATAACTTCCAACCTCTGATGTACATAGTACCTGCTCAACAAATATTTCCTGAGTTAAATTGAACATGAAGTTTAGAGACATGCTTTTTTTTGCACGCAGAGGATGTTTTGCATTAAGAATATTTATGATGATATAACAATAATTTCATTATTTCTGCAACTAATAGCATGGGTTGTTAATTATTTACCATTTTTAGAAGAGTTATGGGACCTATGCTAATCTTTTTATATGCATTATCACATTTAATTGTTATACTAAATCCCTAAAGTAGGTACTGTTGTTACCATTCTACCAGGAAACCAAGGCTTAGCAAGGTCACAGGGTGAGTAAGAGCCATGCTTGAGTGATTCTGCCTCTGAACCTGTGGTAGGATGAATTCTAAAAATGACTCCCAGTGACACTCACCTGTATACAATTTTCCCCCTTTGAGTGTCGGTGGAATCTGTGAATTTGATTAGATATCACACTTATGATTATCTTACCTTATATGGAGAAAAGGAAATGAATCCTAGTGGGCACAAACTAATTATGAGCAATTTAAAGCAGAGTGTTTTCTCCAGCTGGAGGCAGAAGTCAGAGAGATTTGAAGCATGAGGGGGATTGGATATCCTGGAGGTTCCCCATCACTGAGATGGAGCGAGCCACGTGAAAGGACCTGAGGTGGCCCCTAGAAGCTGACAGCAGCTCATGACTGACAGCCAACATGGAAACAGGGACCTTGGCCTTAGCACTGCAAGAAACTGAATTCAGCCAGCAACCTGAATGAGTCTAGAAGTGAATTATTTCCCAGAGCCTTCAGATGAGAGCCCAAACTGTCCCAACTCTTGATTTTGGCCTTGTAAAGCCCTAAGTAGGAACCCAATTAAATCCATCCACATTTCTGATTTACAGAACTTTGAGTTAGTACGAAGTATTGCTTTAATACCTTCACTCCCTGGCCTGGCCCATAACAATCTGCCATGATGATCTCTCAATCCTCTTCCTCATCTGCTGCAGCAATGGAAATAACTCCAGAACTCCCTTGGAAGTCATGTGTTAAATAAGACAGAATCTGCATCTGCCTGCATTCCTGAATGACTGTGCAGAAAAAGGAAACTCTGTGGACCAAACTTTGTATGCACTCAATGCTAAGTGAACAAGAAATAAACTTTTATTGTGTTTTCACTATTTAAAACTATCATCTCTCTGTATGTATATGTGTGTATGCTTATAACATCTAGGTTATTCTAACTAATATAGAGAAGGTTTTATAAGATCTGAGAACTCAAGGAAGACAATAATTCAGCCATGTAAGGAACTGGGGAAAGTAAATTCCAGTCAGAGTGAACAGAAAGTTCAAAAGTCTGCATGTAGGAAAACGCATGTGACATTTCACAAAACAAACCAACAGAAATAGAAAACCAATGTAGTGTTGTAGAAATAAATGAGAATAAAAGAATGATATAAGGCTAAGAAAGTAGATAGGAGCCAGGTGATAAGTGTAATAGGGCAACAGGAGTTTGGATTTTAAGACTGGATGTGCAGATCTCTTGAGCTCAGGAGTTCAAGACCAGCCTGGGCAACATGGTGAAACCTCACCTCTACAAACATTAGCCAGGTGTAGTGGCATGCACCTGTGGCCCCAGCTACTCAAGAGGCAAGAGGATCATTTGAGCCCAAGAGGTCGAGGCTGCAGTGAGCTGTGAACGCGCCACTGCACTCCATCCAGCCTCGGTGACACAGGAAGACCCTGTCTTAAAACAAGAACAGCAAAAAAGTTTGGATGTGAAGGATGAAGGAGGAATAATCAAAGATTAATTCTGGGTTTTTGTTTGGGAAAAAGAATGAATAGTGTTACTTTTCCCTAAGATAAAAAACTCAGAAAAAAGAGCACATTGGTAGGATGTGGCAGATAAAGTAAATTCAGTTTTAAGGAGTTGGAGTAAAAACACTTGTAGCAGGAGTGCCCAATATGCAGTGAGAAAAATGTTTGTGGCTTAGGAAAAATGTCTGAAGACAAGGACTACTGAGTCATCAAAGGGAGATTGTGTGGAATGTTCCAAGAGGAATCCTGGGGGAAACCAACATTTGTGAGTGGAAGAAAACGAGGAAGAGATCACACGAGAGCTTGAACAGTAACAGAGAAAATTGAGAAGGTGAGGCATCACAGACACCAAGAGAAGAATGTTCTGAGATGGAGGAGTCATCAACAAAACATCATGAATTATACAACCTCCACTCTGTCCCTGAATTGGAGACTACCAGAACATTGACAACCTAGGTGAGAACAGTTTCAATTGAGTGGCAAAGTAGTTGTGGAGTCAATGGAGGTGTAGTGGGTTGAATTTTGTCTTCCCAAAAGGTATCTCCATGTCTTAACTCCCTGTACATGTGAATGTCACCTTAATTGAAAATAAGGTATTTGCAGATGTCATGAAGTTAAGTTGAGGTCATACTGAAAGACGGTCAGCCCCAAATTGAATATGACTGTTATCCTTAGAGGAGGAGAGAACTTTAGAAGAAGGGAAAACACTATGTGATGATACAAGCAGAGATTGGGGTGATGCAACTGCAAGCCACTGACTGCCAGAATACCACTGACTGACAGAAACCTGCCAGAAACCACTGTCAGAATACCACTGACTGCCAGAAACCACTGGAGGGCGGGATAGGCAAGGAAGGATTCTCCCCTAGTTTTCAGAGAGACCATGGGCCTACCAACACCTTCATTTCAAACTTCTAGCCTCTCAGACTTCGAGAGAATACATTTCTATTGTGTTAAGGCATCCCATTTTGGGTATTGTATTAAGCAGCACTAGGAAACTAATCACTCCTATAAAGAATCAAAGAAAGCAAGCCAGGGAAGTAAGAGATGTGATTGTGAAGATGCAAAAAGTAAGGCTGGGAGCATTCCAGATAGAATTGATTATCACCTTTTCGAAATACTTTTTATTACTGTCATGGGCCATATCCATCTTAAAACTGATTGTGAACAGATACCTTAAATTCTCTAATATGTTTTAGGTATTTCATGAAAGTTTTAGAATGTTATTAATCACAGCATCAAATGCACAGCACTAGAGTTACAGGTTGAATTGTGTTCTCCCCCAAATTCGTATGTTGAAGTCCTAGCCCCTAGAACTGCAGTTGTAATTAGTTCAGAAGAGGTCAACAAGGTGAGCCCAAATCCAAGATGACTGGTGTCCTTATAAAAAGGAGAAATTTGTACACAGATAAGCACACAGGGAAAACATTATGTGAAGATGAAGGCAGAGATTGGGATGATTCATATACAATCAAGAAATGCCAAATATCGCCAGCAAACAACCAAAACGAGGAGAGAGGGATGAAACAGATTCTTCCTCATAGCCTTCAGAAGAAACCAGTCTTGCCAACATCTTGATCTGGGACTCCTTGTCTCTAGAAGTGTGAGACAGTCAATTTCTGTTGTTTAAGCCATCTAGTTTGTGTTACTTTGTTACAATAGTCTTAGCAAGCTAAAACACATAATTGAACAATAAATATTTGTATATATTTGCTATATATTGGATGATTAAATGAAAAATCCTAAGCTACAGGAATAGCCTACCTCAATAAAATTGTTTACCAAGTTTAGCATGTTAATTACATCCAAATTACACATTGGTATTTATTGTTATTTTCTCAAGAATATTAATTTACTGAGTCTCAGTGTTTTTTCAACCTAATTCATTCCAACTCAATTCAGTGAGTTTGTTGGATGCCAGTTGGGTCCTTATTCCTATGTGAGATATTACAGAAATTTTGAAAATAAATAATGGCATAGTAACTCTACCCAATGCACTTACATTCTTATTTTTAATCAAGATTTACTCCTTTTAAAATGAGTCAATATTGCAAGATAGAATGTGTCCAAATGACAAATGTGTAGGAATTTGATATGGAAGAGTCTATGAATCAAATGAAGATGTGGGAATTGAGGTAGATCATCAAATATACATAACGTTTTGATGGTGGTAGATAGTGCTAGAGGTCATCTATGGTATTGGCTAGAAGGAAATTAGTAAGACGATCAACCTGATTAAATATAAGGTGAAGACTAGGAAAAACTAGAGATAAGTATTAATGGTTAAGTGTAGTCAGGTTCCTGAAATGTCTTCCCTTTCTATCAATTTTATCACATATATTAAAACTGGGAATAGCATTACAAAAAGAATCTGATTTTTAATATCCAAACTGTAGAGAATTTAAAAGATTGAAAGACTCTGAAGGAAAAGAGAAAAAAAGCAATACCAGACTCCCATTATTAAGAGATAATCACTATTAGTATTTTGGTATATATCTGTATGGGGACATACCTATATGTGTATATGTACACATCCATGTATATGTATCTATGTATATACACATATATTTTAACGAATTAGACTCAAATATGTGTAAAATATTTGTTATTATCTTTCCAAATTAAATATTTTTCTACAGCATCATAAACTTTATGGTCACACAATATTACACTGTTGGAAACTCAGAATGGTTTATATGGTTTGTTCGTTTGTTGCTAGTGTACACAGGTCAGTGACTTCATGTGCTAAATTCTAATTTCACAGATGAAGCATTTCTATAATTATTTTCTAGATCTGGACTTGGAGAAAGAGGTAGATGTTTCAGTTTGCAAATTTTCCAATGGCTTTCTGGAAGACAGGAATTTAACAACTAATGACATCTTAGCAACTGCCTGTAGATCAGAGGGTTCTGAATGTAGGTACAGGAACACAAAAAAATTGTTGCACTGATTTATTCTCCCTCCTACATCTCTAAAAAAAGACAGTGACAAAAGAGAACATATAAGGAAACTACGAAAATTTCATAGAAACTGGAATTAAAAAATAAAAATATAACTTTTGTTTTTCAACATAAGCTCAATCAAGGTCAAGACATTTTTGTAAGTGATGATACCAGCCACTTAGTCCATCTCTGAATAACTGTTCTGGGAATTTAACCTCAATGCAGTCTTTTTTACATTATTAACTGAAGAAAAATGGGGGTGCTCTTTAAAGATTTTTTTAAGATTAAGAAACGAAAAGAAGTCAGAAGGAACCAAATCAGAACTGTAAGATCCTAATGATTTTCCGTGAAAACTGTCATACAATTTCTCATGTTCAATGAGAGGAATGAGCAGGGGCATCATCATGGTGAAGAAGGACTCTAGTGAAGCTGTCCTGGGCATTTTAATGCTAAAGCTTTGGCTAACATTCTCAAAACACTGTCATCATTAGCAGATGTTATTGTTTTTAGGTACTCCAGAAAACCAAAAAGCAAAATGCCTCAAGCATCCCCAAAAATCTTTTGCCATGACCTTTGCTCTTGACTGGTCCACTTTTGCTTTGAGTGAACCACTTCCACCTCTTAGTAGTCATTGCTTTGATTGTTCTTTGTTTTCAGGATTGTACTGGTAAAGTCATATTTCAACTCCTATTACAATTATTTGATAAAATGTTTCAGGATATTGATTCCACCTGTTTAAAATTTCCATTGACAGCTCTACTCTTGTCTGTAGCTGATCTGGGTGCAACAGTTTTGACACCCACTAAGTAGAAAGTTCACTCAACTTTTTTTTAACTTTTATTTTAAGTTTAAGGGTGCAAGTGCAGGCTTGTTACATAGGTAACCTTGTGTCATGGGGGTTTATTTTACAGATTATTTCATCCCACAGGTATTAAGTCTAGTACCCATTAGTTTTTTTTTTCCTGCTCCTCTCCTTCCTGCTACCCTCCACCCTCTGAAAAGCCCCAGTATGTGTAGTTCCCCTCTATGTGTCCATGAGTCTCATCATTTAGCTCCCACTTATAAGTGAGAACATGTGGTATTTGGTTTTCTGTTCCTGTGTTAGCTTTCTAAGGTTAATGTCCTCAACTTTAATTTTTCAGTCAGAATTGTACAAAGTGAACCAATTGAGATGTGTATGATGTTGGTTGTTTGTTAATTGTTGGTCTTCTTCAATTAGGAAATAGATAAAATGAATATTTTCCCCTACAAATTGATGTGGATGGTCTGCCACTGCAGGTTTCATCTTTAATACTGTCTTGTTCCTTGTCCTTTAAGGAAAATGAGCTATCCACTTGTAAACTGCCGATCTCTTTGGGGCATTGTCCTCATAAACTTTTTGTAAAACATCAATGATTTCACTATTCTTCTATGCAAGCTTCACCAGAAATTTGACATTTGTCCTTGCTTCAGTTTTACTGAATTCATGTTGCCCTGGTAGGCTCATTTCAGACTGATGTCTTATCTTTCTTACCACCTCAAACTAGATCCTGTTCAGGCATGTTATAACAAGTTAGTATGAGTTTATTTTGGTGGAAAAAATGTAAATCCTTGCATTTTTCACAATATGCATTTTCCATAAGCTTTTAGAAGACCCCCCTCCACTTTCTTATTCTATTTATATTAAGTACAAAATTAGCAAAGTCAGTTTATGGTGTCAACGCTCAGGAAAGCAATCAGCTGAATCAAGATTTGAGGCCACAAAATCAGGAGCTTTACAGGGTGCTGACAATGTTCTGTTTCTTGTTTTGGGTACAGATTCCATAGATGTGTTTCATTTGTAAATATCCATCAAGCTGTACCCTTAAGATGTGTCCACTTTTCTGTATTAATTTATAACGCAATTTAAGCACTTTAAAAAATACATAAAAAAATAGCAACTCTCAAAATGCTGAAAATAACAGGACATCTCTATTTGTAACACTTTTAACTGAAGGACACATTCCATTATCTTTCCAGCATTTAACTCCATTGCTTTTCTAACTGAATATTATTCTGATGACTCTTCTAAAATGCCTTTAAGCATAGAATCTTTCCCGATCATTTATGAACATAATATTCCTTAATTAGGTTAACAGATCATATAATATTTAGGTATGGGTCTTAAAATGTAAATTTAAACATATTTTATTTCTTCACATACGGGTGCATTATAGAAGCACCTTAATGGAAGAATGACACTTAGATTGTATTGTCTACAATTAACCACAACTGATATTCAAACATTCTGTACAAGTTATTTCATTTGACCCTTTGTTGCTCGATGAATAAGACTCTTGAGAGTATAGCATCCACTGTTCATTAACCCAAGGATCTGGTATATAGAACAACCTTGAACAACTATTCTGGTGTCTCTGGTCACAGAGTTAGTAGCTTAGTAATTTGGCTTTGAAGGCTGTAGCTTATTGCATAGCTTGACTTTTGTTCCTTCATGTCCTTAAAGTTTCTCAGACTTTGTACAATTTAATACTATATGACTGTGACATCAAAGGGAAACATGGTATGATCTCATTTGTAATAGAGCGGCATGGTGACTCATGGATGAGACCGTCATCTTACCTGGAAATCCTCACACGCTCTGCTTTATTAATATTAGAGCTTGTAACAGAACACAGGCGTGTTAACAGCATTCCTTTAGGTAATAGTATTTTTGTGTAAGAGGAGTTATTTCAATTTACTGCAATGCAATATTTAAATATGCAAAATAAAGAAAATATCTAGGTTAAAGTAAAATTCTATTTTGCTAAGAAAAGACCTTTTGTAAGCCATTGGTGTGAATGAGTATAATTTAGCTCAAATTTGTAGAGTGCTGATAAGGTTCCTTGTAACGCTTGCATAGAAGTGCCTAACCTTTAAAGGTGTTTTTATTGTGCCATAAGCAATACAGCTTCTTCATCAATAAATTTCTCATCGTAAGACTTAAGTGTTTGGAAAGTTTAAGATGAGCGTTTCTATTTTGCTATTTATACATAGTTCTCTTTGACCTTGGCAAATAAGACCAAAAAAAAAGTTTTAGCACTTTTAGTTGGTTAGACATAAATAATTATTGCCTATATGATTTTACCAGAATTCATCCACTTTTCCTCCCTCTTTCCCCCTGCCCACATCTGCCTTTCTACCCTCTCTCTATTTTTCTGTCTCTCAATTACATACACACACACACACACACACACACGCACACACACACTTATTACATTGCTATTATCTATATCTCACTGCCTCAGTCTTAGTGATAGAAATCCATGTCCTGATGGAACAGCAGTCGGAAGATGCTATCTATGGTTCTAGATATCAGTCACTCTTATTTAACTATAAGATGACTATGTAGATTTATCAGATGATACATTTAAAAATACACATGTGTTATGGCTTGGTGTGAGATAGTTGTTATTTTTCTATAATGTCCCTATTAACCTTTCCTCCTTTGGAGTTCTAGTCATTATCCACAGCAATGGCTTAGGTTGGCTTAACCAAAAGCAATTCAGATAGTCTTTTCTAACTAGGAAGCACAACTCGCATAAACCCCCTTGCCGGGTTTGGTGGAGACTTGTCCTGATTAGCACCATCGTGCTATTTTTGTTTCTAAAAAGTTTGTAGGCTTTTCGGAAACATCTTATAAACTTCTTAAAAACGGCCAGTTTCTGGTAGGGTGCTCGTTTAAAATAAGAATAATCTGTGGCTACAGTCTGGATAGTCATCATCAATCAGATGCTATCCAGCCTGAACTTTGAAACAATCCTGTTACGTTGAACAGTCTCAAGAAGGATTTCTTTTGTCTACTTGTTTGGGAATGTACTGTATACACACATCTTAAGTGGCCGGCAATAGCTCTGCTAGTGATATCAGTATAGGTCCTTCAATCTTTCGATTATGTTTTTAATCATAAGCTTTAAAGTACAATTGTTTTCACCTCAAAATTCTTAAAAATCTGTTATGGGACAGAAATAAGAGATTAATGGAGATCTTGCAAAAAAAGATAAATGGCACCACCAGAATATCACAAAACTGGGAAAAAAATTAATTGAACTTATACTTTTGATAAATATTTATTTTTTGCAGAAGAAAAATGCATACTAGTTTAAGCTGTCATTATACTAACCTACATCCTATTTTTCATATTATTAGTAGTACATAATGTGGTAGTTTATATTCAAAAATAAAACTAGAATGTATATACCTCATGTATTTATCCAGAAATACACCAAGGTTACTATGGTTATGAAAAATCCATTACCTTTGAATACAGAATGAAAAAGTTTGACTTAAAGTGTGTGCTATTTATTATAGCAAACATCAACAGCCTTCGGGAGGTTCTCTAACTGGATTCATTTTTCAGTGTCAGAACTGACCCACCATACTACTAGCTTATGGCCTATGCAAGGTAAAATTTTGAACTGTATGCATTTTAAAATATATTTTGTACTAACTCAAGGTGCAGCAATGCCTTTGACTTTTAATGCTTCATATTTAAGAAAAAGAAGAAAAAAAATCCAAGCCACCTGGATGCTAAGTGGCTTCTGAATTGAAATGCATTTACTTTGCATGTCCCCATCATGGCAGCAAGATCCACTGGCAAACGCTAAGGGAAGAATGTCGATTCAATATGGAAGCCTAAAAGGAAACTACAAGTAAATGAAGTAGGAGTGAGAAAAACACTGTTGACACTTTTTGAATATTTAGGAGGGGACATTAAACCAAGTTAGTAGAGAAGTTTCTGATATTGTAGAAGGTAAAACATTTTAAACAGTGTGGGTGATTGTAACCAGAAAAAACAGGGTAGCTTGTGGAGAAGTCTCAAAATTATTCTTTACTCCAATTAAATTTTTGCTCACCAAGAATGTGATCAGATGAATGAAAAGAAAATATAAAAGGTTAATAATTATTCAGAAAAGTATTCACTATAACTAGTACTTTAAAATGCAAATTAAAATAACTTTTTTTTTGGTAAAATAATCAAATATTTAAGAATATAAAATTCACTGCTGACAACTTTCCTGGAATAATGTGACAAACTATATCAAATATTCTGTAAATGTTCATTACCTTTGATTTGGCTATTCTTCTAGGAACCTAGCAAATAAAGATTTATGTATAAGAATATCTATGTCAAGATATTTAAAATAGAGATAGATTAGATACTATTGCTCGAATGGTTAAGTGCATTAATAAATATCCATTATATGCTATATGAGATGGAATATAATGTTATTCAAAACATTTCAAAATATTTTTAGAAAAATGTTTAATGATAGGATATAGTCATCATATAATAAAGGAATATGTAAATATTCAATATCGTACATAGGTTATAACTCAATTTTGTTAACATGAATAAAGTAGTAGAAGGAATTCCAGCAAATATGAGTTTCTATATGACAGGATTCTCAGGTATTACTTGTCTGCATGTTTTAAATTATTTTCTGTAAGAATATATAACTTTTATAATTAAAGATATTATCAATTATTTTCCCTATCTAGTAAACTCTGTCTTCCATTTCTCAGTTTCTCTATGAAGAAACATTTCAGCTCTATACAGATTCACATTAGTGGCCCTAAACTGACACTATTATTGAAATCACCAGACATCATGAATAGAAGTTCTACCCACAAACCACTCAGTGTGGAAGAGATACTATGTCACAAATATCCTGACACAAAGACAAACAGTAAGTACCAATAGCATTGTAGATAGATACATGTTATGGTGTAGACTTAAAGTGCCCATAGAAGGTAAAGCCCATCCCAGTGGCTGGATCAGTTTCTCCCCAGCCTTCTCCCTTGCTGACTTCAGACAGACAGAGTCCCTCTCCTATTTAGTCTTCTCTGAGAGTCTCTGTAGATAGCTAAACTTTAAAAATATAAATGACCTGAACTTAGTCCATATCACAGATATAAAATCTGTGGTCGTAAGAGTGAGAACCTCATCCAATAGGACTGGCATCCTCAGAGGAAGAGGAAAAAATACCAGGGATGAAGTCACCTGAAAGAAAGGTCATGTGCACCCACTGTGAGGAGGCCACTATCTGCAAGCCACGGAGAGAGACTCAGGATAAATCAAGCTTGCTTACGTCTTGGTCTCGGACTTTCAGCCTCCAGACTGTGAGAAATACGTTTCTATTAAAGTCACCCAGTTTTGTTATTTTGACATGACAGCCCCAGCAGACTAATACAGGTGTTCTGGGGTCTTTCTTTTAGAGTTGTGGCAAGGAAAAATAAAATATGAGCAACAAGCAGAATATATAGAAATTAAAAGCAGAAGATTTGCGGCCAGACAGATCTACATTTGAATTAGTTCCTCTGATTACTGACTAGAGTTTCTTAACCTGTCTAGGTCTCAGTTTTTCTAGCTATAAAGTTAGAATAATCATGTACATCTTTAAACCCCATATTAACTTTCTCAGTTTATTTCCCCTCTTTGACCAGCATTGCAGTCCCAATATGCTTCATATCCTAAACTATTTGGGGATGAAAGCAACAAGGAACATAGTTGCTTATGAAATGCCAAGAATGCTACTGCAGAAAAAAAATGCTATGGGTAGTATTGGAGATATATTCTTTAAAATATTACATAAAGATTGAAAACCATTGAAGAATCAATCTATTACCACTGTAGCAAGAAAACATGGATGTAGGCACTTTAAAAATATTTCACTTTCTTTATATTTGGGGCTTCTATTGTAATAATACACTATGGTGCCATTTACCACAATCTTTCATCAGGGCCTATATTCACATGATGTTCTTGATAATTCAAACAAACAAAATACAGAATTCAGTGTCATTTTGCAGGTGGTATTAGAAATTGATGTGAATTCTTGCTCCTCTCCCTACACTGCCCTTTTTCTGGTTTTGTCCAGTGTAACCTCATATGGAGTTCTGTACATTTTGGAAAGAGTCAAGACCCACAGTTTGAGACCTGCCATCAGCTGCACCACTTGCCTGTGGACACATTCAGCTTTCGTTTCGGCACATGGAAGGGATCTTAGTTTCTCTTACTCTGGCTGTATCTTTTCCATTTTTCTCTCTTCTCTACTGCCTTATTCCTACCCTAATCCTATCCTCCATCAGTTCCCCTTTGCTATCTTCTTTTTTTTATTCCCAGGAATCATCTGACTTCATTCTTTCACTCCTTTAACACTTTTTATTTCATTCCCACTCTGTGATAGGTCCAAGAGATGCAGTAATGAAAAAAAAAAACAAATATAGTTGTGTCCTTAATGATCATTATGGTTCAGCAGGGCAAACCAATGAGCAAACAAACAGTCTTATTCAAGATGACACAAACAAAAAGCAGCGATGTAATATAAAGGTAATCAGTAAGCATACAGGGGCATACCTGTGTCACACGTGGGGAGCAAAAGGATTCTGAGAGGACATGTCTATTCTGGTTCTAAAAGTTATGATATCCCATTGTATGCAATGTTACCTCTTGGTCAGAGAAGTGCTTTGTATGTTAATTATTAACATATTACATCAAAGATGTAATATATGTGAAAATGTAATATATGTAAAGGTTCAAAGATGTAACATATGTAAAGTTCCTTCCATGGTGTGATTTAATTTTTTCTGAATTAACTTCCGTGGTTTATAACTTTTAGTTAAAATCATGCCATAAGATACTGTTGGAGTAAGATTAACCTGTTCAGTTTTTGCAATGAACTCTGTGTTGTACAGGAGATAACAATTATAACTTCTCTTTACTAATTGCTAACGACATGTTATATATTTTATATATAGTTCTAATTCTCTTTAAAATACTGAAAAATGTAATTAACACCATTTTACAAATTCAGAAACTAAGACAAGTTAAAACAGTTGTGTTTAAGACCGCATTCTTCAACACAGCCAGAATGCTTGGGTTAGTATCAAAGCCTCCGACTCAAGCTGTGTGACCTTGGGTTACTTAATCCTTCTTTGCCTCAGTTTCTTCACTTGTAAAATTGGGGTGTAAAATAATACCTATGTTGTGGAATAAATATTATGGAATTCTATCCAATTATGAATAATAAAATATAAAAGTAATTGTTCTTGTCCTTTTAAGATTCTCAGACTAGAGGGGGGCCAAAAAAATGTAAACCTGAGAATGCAACTGGATGAATATACAGCTCTGTCCACCCGACTTGCTCCAGCATCTACATGTGCCCCCATGAAGTTGTGAGCACCAAGAGAAGAGGGACAGTGTCTGGCCAGTTCCCTATTACAACCTTAGTACCTGGCATTAATGTGAGTGAGTGAATACATAAATAATTCATCCTACCTCTGATTCTAACTTGTTACGACCTTTATGAAGAAGTTAATATCTCTAGGCCTTGGTTTTTTCATCAATCAACATTTGATTAATAATGTCTCACACGAGAGTCACATACGGTATATAAAATAATATGAAATATAAAACCACTATAAGTATAATACAAATATAAACACAGTACAGGCAGCATACATAATGCAAGTCTTGTGTATTTAGAAAGTTTTTCAACAATTTACTTCATTTTATTGCAGTATCATCACACTTTATAATATGATATGAGTAGATATACCATGTTTCCTCTCAGATCTAAAATTCAAACCACACTGAGTCACACTTCTGAGTCTTAAGACTATTACACATTAGTGAGGATTTTAAAGTATTCGGTTGGTGCAAAAGTAATTGCAGTTTTTGCCATTACTTTCAATGGCAAAAACCGCAATTATTTTTGCACCACCCTAATAGCTCATGTGAGAGAGGAATTTATTTGATGATGTCATTGATCCAACTGGACACTGTGAGCCTGACTGGGAAAACACTGGCTCCCAATTTCAATCCTGTGTGGTCTGCTGAAGTCAGAGAAGTCATGTGGTGAGCTCTTTGTGCTTAGCACATTTGTACATTTCCAGGCCTTCTCTGCATCTGAGCAAAGGTAATTGCTAGAAGGATTTAGGTAAGGAGTGCTGGGATCTATAGAAGAGAACACGCAGTAGGACAGCCCTGGGTGGAGGGAGGTAACATGAGCACTTTTCCATTTTTTTTAGCTTCAGTTTCACCATAAATCTAATATGACCTTCAAGATCATACAATTGGAGTGATTAACAGGAGATAAAAATAAGCAACCCAATTTCAAAAACACATTTCCAGATAACTATAGACTCTATCTGGTGTGTGTGTGTGTGTGTGTGTGTGTGTGTGTGTGTGTGTGTGTGTGTGCAGTCATTCCTCAATGTCAGTGAGAGATTGGTTGGTTCCAGGACCTTCTACTGATACCAAAATTCATGGATGCTCAAGTCCCTGTTACAAAGTGATGTATTATTTGCATATAGGCTATCCACATCCTCCTGTATACTTTAAATCATCTCCAGATTCCTTAGAATACCTAATACAATGTAAATGCTATGTAAATAGTTGTTATACTATGTTTTTAGAATTTATATTATTTTTAATTGTTGTGTCGTTATTCTTTTCACATATTTTCTAAGCATTCTTGATTAAATTTGCAGATATGGAACCCCCGGATATCAAGAGCCAACTATATGTATGTTTATATTTGAATATAGACTATAACAATTCACTGATAACTCTAGAGGTCTTACCTGTGACTGTGTAGTTCTCCTCATTGCCTGAATAGATCAGCCTCCCATCCATGTATAAACAGTACTGAGTTATAATACCATTCGCCTTTTTGGGTGGGTTCCAGGAGAGCAGCAAAGAATTGGGAAGGGATTTGGCTACTGGTGGCTGAACCTCTTGTGGGGCTGTGGAAGAAAAGATTTATAGAGTCCAATTTTAGTTTACTTTTCTAATTCAAACTTTTCAGACCCAAACCAATAAATCATGGAATAAACCTGAAATCCCATGCATGGAAATATTCCCAATTCGTGGGCAGCTTGTCAGTAATTGCTTTAGGAACAGTGTTAAATAAGTGTCCCATATTTATGAGAATTTGTATCAATGATGGATGAGGAGTACTTACACTAGTTCACTTGACTGATGCTTGTCTTACTCCATCAAAAGTACTATTAACCCATACTCTCTATGTGGGACTGTACCTATTAAAGCAAATCAAGCAGATAGAGTCCTCTAGCCTCAAGGAGCTTGTGATCTAAGATGAGTAATGCTGGTGAATGTGGTTCATAATATAAATTTTTAAAAACCTATATGTAATGATAAGAATGGCCAGAGCTTGCATAATCAATTTAGTCGATTATATATGAAAATTTTCATGCATATTTTTTAAAAAAAGAGCTGTTTATTTTATATAGTTGTCAATAAATTGGGGGTCCTAAGAACTAAAAGTTTTAAAAAAATTTTCCTAAACTCCTCTATCATTTAGTAAATTCAGAATTACTTCATGGATATTTAGAAGTTTGGGAATGTCTTTAAAAATAAAAAGGAAATATAAACTAAACAAGAACAGGGATCTTTCTGGGGCATAGCTTGAAATTGGTATGAAGGATACCAGGTAAACCCTGGACAAAGGATTTAGTGGATATAGAGAAAATAATGCAACATAGGGCCATTTGTCCCATATTGAGGCTGGTCAAAGTCCTTGTAAGAGGGGATGATAATCCTGTCCTCAGCAGATGCAATGATACAACAAAAACAGTGCTAGTTCCAGTAGACCAGATGGAGAAAATGCTGAGGCTGGGTCACTGACAGCATAGTTCAGGTGAGGGGACTCTGATTGGTTTAGGTAAAAAATACAGCATATAAAGGGTCACAAGAAGGATTTTACAAAGTCCTTTATCCTGTCCTGGTTTCGTCCTATGGGTCCATGTCTTCCTTTCTGTTACATATCTTCAGTGCAAGTGGTACTTGGTAAAGGGTTTAAAAGAGGAAGGGGGGAATATGTAGATACTGGGAAAGAGAGAGAGAGAAAGACTGGCTGATTCTTTTTCCCTAAAGATCAAGCTTTTAAATCTCCTGAAGAACTTTTCAACTAGTCAGTATAAGAAATGTACAATTTCTCTTATCCAGAATAGAGAAATATGAAGTAACAATGTTTCAAATGTTTTGAGAGCTGTTATTTCTTGAAGTGATGCATTCTGATGCTTGAGCAAAGCTTTCACTTTGGCGTGCTAAAATATTTTCTCTTTCTCACTGCCTTCTTAACATATGCTTTCTGAAACCTTAATTTATGCCAACAGTTCGTAAGTTCCAAGTACAACAGAAGTGAGACTTAAGTCGGAAGGAACTAAGCAATGATTAATAATGCCTCAATTGGCATGTGGAGGTTTCATCATACTGAAATAATTGTTGCCTGTGCTGCTGTTTAGCAGTTAAAAAAGACCATGGAAATCAACCGTTTGATTCTCAATTTCATACTGTGCCATACAATCAATTCTTTTTAGTCAGACTGTCTCTAGATTTACTTCTGAGCCATAGTAAAATGAGGAAGCTTTCATTAATCTTTCAGATGCTTCATATTAATGACAAGGCTCTTGCATGAACAATGTAACAGCAATTAAAAAGCCCATTAATCTGCATTACAGCTATTAAAGATGCATGTCATTAAAGGGTATGGAGTTTGATTCATTTTCGCACCCCCCCAAAAAATGGAGCAATTATGGCCTGGCAATGCACTTTGTCATCAAATTAGGTTGGGGTTTTCCAGCAAATGGCCTTGCAGCATTTAGCTCTTCTCCTATTTTATTATTCATGACTGAAATGTGGAAGTCAAGACCTTTGAAATTACTTTACCTTCTTGTGGAGTAGAGATGTTCAATGCATGCGAGCTCTCAGTACAGCCAGCCAAAGTGCAAGCAGTTAGGGTTACTGCATAGTTTTTGAAGGGTAGCAAGCCTGTCAATATGCCTATAACAGAAAGGGACAAAAGAGCGTTGCATGTTTACCATAAGCACCAATAAAGAGCATCGTGTGTATATCTGCGTGTGTGTCTATAAGACAGACAGACAGACAAAGACAAAGAGACCAGAGACAGAAATAAAAAACATATTCCTCTTTCAATCATTTTTCTCCCTTTCTGCTGATTGTTGAATGGAATGACTCATGAGAAAAAATTGTGAGACCAACTTATTGTTAAAACAGCTCTCAAACAGCATCTGATGTTTCTCCCATTAAAATGGGGAGGGGGTTCCACATATAGTTCGTGAGGCAGAGCACAGTGTTTCCAATAGCTAAGATATATATTATCTCATTCCAGGATCCTAGACCTCCTGCAGAAACAAAACTATTTAATTTTCTCTAACCTAGCATTTTTCAACCATACTTAACTAAGGAGTCCTTTTTATAGGGCACCTATTAACACACTTTAAAAATGCTACTCCCAAGAGTGGCTTCATTATTTTAACAGTAGGCCACACATATACAAACCATTTGTTTATGTTGTAGCTAACAAGTATGCAAATTAACATAGTTGAACAATTAGCAAATTAGATAATTATGCTTTTGTACTTCTACTTGCAAAATTACTAGTTTATTTAATTAAGACACCTGTCTTAAACGGAAGTGTTACACATGGAAGTATTGAATTAACATGGCTTGCTGGTAGATATATGAGATTTGTTCAGCAATTAAAAGTACCTGCAGAAATGAAAACACATTTTGTTTACTAGTGTTCATAAGCAAGGCAGAGACTCCTTATTTAGTTAATCCTGTGAATTAAAAAAAATATCCAAAATATAACTTGTGCATTTGCTCACCACCGTTTTTCCGCAAAGACATTTTTCAGAGCAATCTTTAATCCTAACCACATAGCTTATCACTATTTTTATAAAAAGATGGCCCCACTTGTGGTGTCTCTTTATTGATGAAACCTTCAATCGCTCAGAGAATACATTATTGCTTTAAGGTGCCAATTTTGATGACAGCTTTCATCATTCAAACACAAATTTTAATATACATGTTTCCATAATTTCCCTCCCCAGTAGAAAATTTAAAAAATTAAAAGATCAACAAGCCAGGATGGAGCAAAGACCAGTTGTTTGCTTTGATACCTCCCACTTGCCCTTAGTCCCTAGGGCTGTCTCTAAGTCTTCATTCCAGCAACGACCCAGGCATCTCCGTGGGCCACTGAATCCTGTCTGCCTTGCTTCTACATGAAAATATTCATCCACTTGGCACCGTCATCTTAGCTCATGGCCAAAGAGGACAGCAAGCCAATGAACTAATACGCACACATGTGTGACCATCTCATGCCAAATTCAGCTCTCTTTAATTTCAAAACCCTCTCGTGTCAGAACCTCCTGCTTTCTCTCATTCCTGCCCCTGCGATTGTCATTTCCTCTTAAATCTCCCAGATCATGACCCACATTCTGAGTTTACATTCTTTTAAGAAGTTATTTCTCCTTCCACCAAATGGCTTAAAAGCAAGCTAACATTATCACATGCACATCTTCATAATGGAGTAGTGTGGAAAAGGGCGCCGATGCTCGGGACAGATTGCTGGCTCCAAATGCCAAATCTGCTGCCGATTGGCCATATGAACGTGGGCAAGTTGTTCAGACTTCTGTGCCTTAGTTTCCTTGTCTGTAAACAGTTAATAATAATCTCGGTCTTGAAGGCAAGGCCTTGCAGGCCTCATATGTGAGATGGGGATAATATAGTACTTACCTCAAAGGGTTAGTATTAAGACTGAACAAGTTCAGGACTTTAGAATACTTAACATGGAGTATTGCTAGTCAAGAGCTCTAGTGCAGAGCTATGCCATCCCAATTTACGCTACCATTGCAACTCAATTTCTGCCTCTACGTGCTACTAGACGATTTGTATCTTCTACTTTTTTTTTTTTTTTGAGACGGAGTCTCGCTCAGTCGCCCAGGCTGGAGTGCTGTGGCGCCATCTCGGCTCATTGCAAGCTCCGCCTCCCGGGTTCACGCCATTCTCCTGCCTCAGCCTCCACAGTAGCTGGGACTACAGGCGCCCGCCACCACGCCCGGCTAATTTTTTTGTATTTTTAGTAGAGACGGGGTTTCACCATGTTAGCCAGGATGGTCTCGATCTCCTGACCTCGTGATCCACCCGCCTCGGCCTCCCAACATGCTGGGATTACAGGCATGAGCCACTGTGCCCGGCCGACGCTTTGTATCTTTTAAAGATCAGCAGCGATCCCTTAAATACCAAATCAAATAGCCCTTCCTCAGTCCTTATTCTCCCTCAACTTCCTTCTGTGACATTGAATTTTTTAGTTGTTCTCCTAAACTACCGAGAACTCCTTTGTTTCCTTTACTGACTCATGTTCCTCTCACAGTCTCTTAAATAGCTTTTGTTTCTCAAGATTGGGTTGTTGTCAAGCTTCTTTCTTTTTCTAAACACTCACCTTTGCTAGCCTATTAAGCCTTATCTCTCAATGATCACATTTGTATCTACAGAGGTCACATCTCTCCCAAGCCCTGGTTCTGGGTTTCTATTTGCAGACCATGTATCCACACCTGGATGTCTCACTGGTATTTCATACTCAACGTGTCCCAACCAAGAATCAACATTCTAAATAATTATGTAAGCTTCATTTTTCCATTTTGTAATGCCTCCACCACGATCCCCAAATTCCAGGCTCAAAACTAAAGTAGCACCATAAAATGTGTTTTAGCCATTCTATCTTTAGCAAATCTTTGGCATTTGCCATGTCTTTCCTATTGCCAAGTTGGAAACTACTGTAAGATTCTAAATAAGATGACTTGCATGTCTGAATTAGTATAATGCCATGCTAACAAGAAATGAATCAGCCCCCAGAGAATAAGACTTTTAATCCTAATGTCAATAAGAAAAGCATGTTGGAATATGAGGCTAGTTTCCCATTATCATCACTTAACCTATGGGGCATATGTGAAAAGCAGCCCCCTTCATAGATTAGCATGCTTCAGCTGAGGCATAGGAACACCATGCCCAAAAAGAAACAATGCTGATATACAGGTTGGTTATCTGAAATCATTAGCATGAAGATGTGTTGTACATTCAGGAAATATTATCATAGAGAAACATAAAAGCAGCTCTGTGATTGTGCAATTTTATAGCCTGGCTTTATAAAATTCCTTATACTAAGACATTTCTTTCCAAATCATAACTAAAGTGCAATATTGAAATTTTAATTGTTATATCAACTTATCAGGAAGGGTATTCTATAGACTTTCAGAGGGATTGTATCAAACCAGATCCTGAGTTCACACTCACTAAGTGATCTTTAGTGTTTTATTTAATGTTTCTTGTCTTCACTAAAGGAGTTACGTTGTGTATAATATGTGTATAGTGAGAGTCTTTTATTAATTTCAGCCACTCCTTATTTTAAGGACCTTAAAAAACAAGCACTGCTCATCTCAGCAAACTTTCTTTCTTCAGCTTTGATTTGGTAGAGATCTTTACCAAATTGTATTGTATTTCATAGAAAAACCCTGAGACTCTTAAAGAAAGATGCTGGAGAGAAACTAGATCATCTTTCAAGCCATTTATCAAAGTGCTCACATTTCCCATTTCAAACCAGGTGAAACAATAATAAGCCCTGAGAAATGAGAGCTGCAAAATAGAAAACAGAAAAAAAAAAAAGAAAGAAAAAGAAGAAAGCTGATGTTTTGGTTCTTGCCAACTTTGGATCCAAGGTGGAAGGTTTTAGATGGCTTCTAAATCACACTTTCAAAAAATGTGCTGCATTTTCTAAGGCTGGAGTGCCATTTCTTTTCTATTTCCAGTAGGAAATCTTGTTCATCATGCTGTGTGTCAGAGACAAAGTTTGTCAAACCATCTGATAATTTTCCTTAAAGGCAAGTTAGTATTATCTACTTCAGGAAGAAGAACACTATAATGGTTTGCTGTGCTTTCTCCTCCTGTCAGGTTAAAATTAAAGGTTATGCAGGGGCAAGAGGCTGGTCAAACATGTGGTCTTCATTCACTTGGAATCAAGACAAGGTCATTTTACTGTTGGAGACACGTGGTTTATCTCCTTTGATTCTCAGTAAGGAGTGTTTACCAGGATGAATTCAAGTTGAAAAGTTGTGCCACGGCCAAAGAAAGAGAGTAACATATTCTCTCCAAGACTGTGTAGATTGTGGATATATCCTTTGAGATCATTGAGTGATTATCCTAATGGCTTTGCTTTAAGTGTCAGGGTACTACTTAGATTAGGTACTCTCCGGAAAATACAGTGTAACTCTGAAGATATATCATCATCAAAAAGCATTTATCAATGTTTCTGCTATATGCATCTAGAAAAGGTGCTATAGAATACAATTGATTTTTACAAGGTTTCTAACATAAGAAAATATTGGAACTAGAAGAACTCTTATAATAACAGATTGATACATAAAGCAGAATGTTTGCATACAGGCCAAGTGGACAATGACATTTATAAGATTCAGACTTACCAGTTCAAGATGATAGGAAGCCTAAATTTAATTTAAATATATATTTTGGTATTATATTAAAAAGAATACTGGGAAATATAGAATTGACACATCTAAAGGAATCCTAGACAGAAAGCCCAAAAATAGAAAATGGGGTAGTTGCCTTTTATGACACTTGTGACACTTGGGGTTTTTATACTGAAGAAGTACATCCTGAAAGGGAGGACTTTAAAATTGGTTTGGTTGTGAATCTCTTTGTTTGGGCCACATCCCAGAGAAGTCTTTTTTTTTTTTTTTTGAGAATGTCCCTATTACAAGGCAGGCCAGATGACCTCACAAACTCCCTTGCAGCCACAAACTCTGTGAAATCAGAAAATGGTCCCAACCATGTCAGGAAACCTGCTAGTCCCTCTTGGTAATGGAAGGGGGCAAGCTGAAGAAACATTCAATAAGCATAAAGTAAGCATTATTGATGTCTTAAAAGTGTTAGTGTCCCATGAAACACAGGAGCGTGGGTATCCGGATTAAAATCATTGGCACCATCAGGACCATAACTCTCACTGCTAAGCGATAATGCATTTTGCATTAATGCTTAACGTTGAGAAATCCTGACATGCCACACCAAGGGAGTTTGAAGTCAAGTAAGTAGATTCCCTTTGAATTGAAGTCCTGTGGGCCACAGTGGGTGCAGAAAGCCCAAGCTGAAAGATCAGGGGGCAGGGACTTGATTTAAGGGAGGAAACACATCACCATAGGAAGGTTAAGAGGCCTACTGCATATGGCTCCAAACTCCGTGCTCTCAGGGTTTCCACCTAACAGAGGGGAAGAGCATTGGCCTAGAGAACTTGAGACTTAAAAGTCCTTCACAGTGATTTGGGAATTCCTTGAACACAGAGGGCATATCCTTTTACTTCTTTCCTTATCCTCTATCCCGGCAGCTATTAGTATGGTTTACCAAAAGTGAGCACTTGACGGGTGACTGAAAATTAAGATTTTGCAGACTCTTGGCTCTACTCCACTAGGGTATTTCTCTCACTATAGGAGAGCCCGACTCCCACCACGCCCCTTCCAGGGAACAAGCAAAGTGACAGACATTGTTTCTTTTGACTGATACATTATTATCTCCAACGCTCCCTTTCCTTTGCTTTAACCTCAAGTTTCAAAGGAGCCAAAGAAAAATATTAATAATTGGAGGCAGCCTGATGACCTAAGACAAAATCATTGTGGAGCTGACACCAGTTCTGCAAGCTTTTGCGCCTCTAATGGGACACCCTATGCTGAGAAGCAGCAAAACAACAGAGAAGGCTGCTTTCACGTTGAAATTTTATGATTAACTCCTCTGACTAAATGCAGACAAGTATAAATGCTCTCCCTGGAAATCGAGCCTAAGACACAAAGCAAAATGGATCCTTTTTAAAGCCAAGCACATTTCAGAGAAGAAAAAAGGACTCCGTTTCTACTTACATACTTCAGCAGACTCCTCCTCCCTCCCCCACCCCACCCCCAGCTGCCAACTAAGGTGTTTGGCCGGCATCCACTGTAATCTGTTCTCCTTCATTATGTTAATCTGTGGGCGGAAAGATTTCTGTCATCTTCGAATCGCTTGTACAGCAATGGTAAACACCTTGGCCTGTCTGTAATTGGACAGGTGTCTGCATTGATGTCACCCAGCTTTTAATTCAATTAAAGAACTGGCTGCTCTGCTCTCATCACCCACTCATTTCCGTTGCACTTTTAGTCTGGCGGTGAAATCTGCACGCAGCAACTGTCTACCCTGAGTCCAAAGTCAGGGGTCCCCTTGTAAGGATCATGCACAATATTTCAAATGGACTCCAACAATCCAAGAGTATTTCCACGTTAGCAAAGGCATTTGGGATAACATGGAGAATTTATCTCTCATTTTTTTTTTCTTTATCTTTATATTCTACTGCATCTAAATGATATCTTCTACTACTGGCCAGTAATTAGGAGCAGTCACAGCAAACAGAAAAGCTGTTTCTAGCCTCCTCTCCCCAGAGTTTTCCCCCATCTCAAGAGAACTCATCAGAGTACAATGCTCTTATTTATTTGCTGGCATTTCACATTTGGATCAAGAAAGTGAGGGTGGGCAAGAGCAAGACATTTATTAAGAGGGCCATCTGGTAAGGGATGCACACAGGCAGAGCTGCTACTGCTACCTGGAGACATAATGGAAGAGCCCACTTTTTTAAAAAAACTGGCCAGGGGAAGGAGGGCAGAAGAAGCGACTTCCGGCTGGGGATTCTGCTGCAGTGCTGATAAAATCTTTTTTAAGTATACATCCCAAACCAACCCAGTGGATGGATTAAAGAGAGTAATCAATCCAATATGGCATGCTTCCTGCCCACTTAAAGGAACCTCTGAAAATAAAGTTCTAACACAGACATTTTGACACAGTGACCCCATGAAACTGAATAATGACATTTGTTAAATATGGATGAAAACTTAGCGATCTAATAGAGATCTGGAAACACATCCAGGATGCTTCTCCTCTGGTTCTTAGCCCAGGAGGGTGGGATTTGTTATTGTTGTTTTTGGATAATATTTTCAATAAAAATAAGGACTTCTAATATTTACGAAGGGAAAGTCAATTTGCATTTTACCCAAAAGGTGGAACAATAAATACACTTAACCCAAACCTAAGGTAATCCCTTGAAAACTTCAAAACTAATTTTTCTTAAATTTAATTTCCTTCAAATGGTTTTTTTGACCTTGTTTAAAACTTTTGGTAGAGAGCATAGAAGATCATATACCTATCAAAGACTATGCAGATGTTGATTCTTACAAACAGGAAAAGAATTATTCTCTATTTCTTTATAAAATATGTGGCCTAATCCCAGTCTTAGAGGATGGTTTAAACAGTGATTTGAATTGACCTCAAAGTATTATCCAGTTAAGATTCTCTCAGCAGGCTTACATCTAACCTCAAATTTTTAATCAATGCCTTTGTGGTAAGAACTACAGAGTCTTTGTCATTTTTATTCTAATTTGCCAATAAGTTTGAAGCCATGTGCTTGTGTTAAGTCTTTACCTTACATAAAGGTCTGACACTGAAATTATTGAAATTCTCCAAAAAAAACACTGGACCTGACTAAGCAGAGCGACAGGCAAGGAGACAAGAGGAAAAGAAAAGAAAGAGAAATGAAAGTCATCCCTTATGATCAGTGTCCTAGGTCCCCTGCTACAAGCCTCTGATATTGTTATCCCATTGTACAGAGGAGGCTGCTTTTGGAGAGAGTGTACTGTGTGGCGCTCGAGTCCCGACAGCTAAAAAGCAGTAGAGCCAATATTAGAACCTGTCTTCTGACCCCAAGATCATTATTCCTCCCATTTGACCTAAGCTCCAGTTCCACAAAAAAGAAAAAAGTGTTGAAAAACGTTAATTAAAAATAATAGCACACTTTTTACTATAAAATATCTTATTTAAAATGCACCTTAAAATGTGTTGAGGTTCAAATTTATTACTGAATTCTATTGCCTACAAACAGAAATTAGCAGTCTTGTCCTCCAAAATGAGCAAGTTTGTATGCCTATAATATTCCTTTACAAAAACGACTGATTTATAAGAAATTCTATGCATGCATTTGTGTGTGTGTATGTGTGTGTGTGTGTGTGTGTGAGAGAGAGAGAGAGAGAGAGGGAGATTGGGTTCAACATTGGACCTTTGTTTATTATACATATAACCCTTTTAATTTGTTCCAAATATAACGTAAATATAAAATGATCATAAAAGGTAGAAAACAGAAAAGTCTGGCTGTATATTCTTCTTCTTTATCAAACATGATTGATAACCTTGAAGTATTTGTATTGAATGTTTATAAGCATTGTAGACATGCCTAGTTGATTACACTGTACAACAAAAATTATATATTTTCATTATTTTTAACTACGGCTCAACATGTTACCAAAAAGCAATGCAAATCCTTTGGTGTCAATTCTTATTGCATAAAATAAAATGAAAAACATTTTTTTTTTTAAAAAAAAACTCTCTCTGAAGATTTCACAATGTGCCAGTAGTTCAGGCACATTATGTATTCAGGAGAGTTAGACAAAGCTATTAACTCATCAACACTGCATTACCTAATGAAATCTTCCTACATTAGCTAAGCAGGAACATTACATCATTTCTATTTTTACTATTTATGTCATAGGCCATATTTTCATCCTGTGAATTTTTTCAGACCAGTTTCTTTCAAGATTTACATTAAAAGAAATATTTTGTAGCCTGTAATGCCAGCATTTTGGGAGGCTGAAGCAGGTGGATCACCTGAGGTCAGGAGTTTGCGATCAGCTGGACCAATATAGTGAAACCTCATCTCTACTAAAAAATACAAAAACAAACAAACAAACAAACAAAAACCAGGTGTGGTGGCATTCACCTGTAGTCCCAGCTACTCGGGAAGCTGAGACAGGAGAATTGCTTGAACCCGGGAGGTGTAGGCTGCAGTGAGCTGAGATGGTGCCACTGCACTCCAGCCTTGGCAACAGAGCAATATTCCATCTCAAATTAAAAAAAAAAGTTTGTAATAAACTACAAATATTGGAATATTAATTTATGGTCTACTATAAAAACTGGCTTTTATCTTTAACAACACCAACAAAAAGAATTCCTTTTTATTTACTTCTGATGATTTCCTATTGTGGCAAAGATTACTAATTGCTCCTTATTATGTATTATACTCCTTTTCCTCAGTAAAATAAAAACACTTTTTACCTGGGCAAATGGCTACTTGGAATAAGGACAGCATTTTTCAACATTCCCTGAAGCTAGATACAGCCATGTGACTAAGTTCCGACCACACAAGATAACCAGAGGCGGAGGAACAGCTTCTAAAGTATGTCTTTAAAGTGAATGTGAGTGTTCTTTAACCATTATTTCTTCCTGCTGTGTGTAAATCAGACTGGGTGTCAGGAGCTCCAGCAGTCATCTTGAACTATGAGGTAGAAGCCTTGTCCATAAGGATGACACAGCAAAAAGATGAAGTGTGTGGGTCTCACCTATGAACATCCTGCCTCTGCGTTGACTTAACTATGGACACCTATTTCCAGTGAGAGAAAAACTTCATCACTATTATTTTAGGTTCTCAGTATCTCAAGAGAAATAATGAATTAAAAATGATAAACCCATCTCTATTAGGTTTTCCCTATAAAACTTTCATTGTCTACATAATCTTATACTTCAGAGAGAGTGCTTGGGCTATATTTTAGTGTTATAAAAATCATATTACAAAGATAGGACCTAGCACTAGCATGGAACATGGTAGATCACTTTTTAAAATAAATGAATATTTTCTTTTCTTTATAATTATCAGCACTGCAGCAGTATTGGCTTCCATTATTTTTCATTTCAAATATGTAGTGGTTGGGTTCTATTCTGAGGTCTAAGCTTTGGAATTAGTCTTTATTAGTTATTTATTAGTCTCACCCTACCAACATATTTTTTTTCTATTGGGAAATGTGTATTAAGTTCCAAATATACATTTAAGTTGTGATAGCTCTTCTATAAAATTAAAGAACTATTGATAAAAGACTGAGGAGACTTAAGTAAGGACTAGTAGTTCCATACTCAGTCCAACTCAGCACAAAAACAATATTAACACTAGGTTAACTATGGGGTCAGTAGCAGAAAGCTAAATTTGCTAATTGAAAGATTGCTTCATTCATTCTTTTAAGATAAGTATATTAATCACCTACCTTGAGCAAGGTAGTGAACGAGGCTTAAAATAAATATAAAACATGAAACTTGTCCTCCAGGAGCTTATCGTCTATTGAAGAAATAGCATGGGTGCATAGAGAGTACCATAGGCAGTTTTAGCAACTGTGGAGTAAGAACTTTCAGTTGAATAGAAAAAAAAATTTCACCGCATTCAATTACAGTCATTTCTCTTCAGACTTCTCAGGTAAGTATGATTACATATATACATAGAGAATACATATATATAGAGAGAGTATATTTATATAATATATGAACGTACATACATACACATATACATACACATATAGACTAGCATTTTAATTTAATTTAATCTTATTGATGATACTCTGCATAGCTGACTTTAAGTTCCAAAATCAGGCATAAGGCAAAAATAACATGATTTAAAGTTCCCTTGACAACTCTTTATATGGCCCATAAAGTATAGTACATTTGGTTTTGTGTATGCCTCTAACTCATCAGAAATCAATGATTCTTCAGGGCTCTTAAGTCTTCATTCTTTTTGTAGACACCCAAACAATGAGTATCACTTCTTTGTCCATGATTGGGAAACCCTAAAATTATTCAAACATTCTTTCCAGCTAACAGATGTTGACATTTTCAGTACTGGATAGCATCCTTTGCCTATGACACTATTTTTATAGGTTTTTGTTTTGTTTAATTTTTGCTTTTTTACTTTTTCCTCCATCCCTTACCCATTTCCAAAATATGTAGTTGAATGTTTGTAACTTAAACGCATGCGGGTAAGGCTCTACCAAGACATTACAGTGATAATTCCTACATTGAACTATACTGCTCTCACTTTCATATGAACCTAAGGGGCATCTTGTAATTGAGAATTAGGTTATGTTTTATTTTATTGTTTTTTCTCTGTTGTTGTTGTTGTTGTTTTCCTTTTCCCATATAAATAGTGAGCTCCTTGCCTTTCTATATTAGGCATGACAGAGTGGGAGGGGGCTGGTTGGAAACACAGAATCTAACACCATATTCCCAGACCTAGTGAATCAGAATCCGTGTTATCAAGATCCCCAATTCTTACTTCCTTTCTCTTGGGAACTTTCAGAAGTTCAGGAGTCCTACTGGGGTTCAGGGGTCCTACTGACACTGCCTCTCTTTCTTCACTTGCCTTGGCATTTTTCTGGCAGCAAAGCTAACACAGTTAGAAACAGAAGCAGGAATACAGCAGGGATAGTTGCAAGCCTAGCAGGTGAATGTATTCCAGTCTAACCTGACCACTCCTCTGCACTAGTGTCTTTCAATATGTGATTCATAAACCTTCCCAAAAACCAATTGGAGCATTAGGTAAAATGCAAATTGCTAAATACTAGCCCAGATATACAGAATCATGTGTGAGTGACCCCCAAATCTGCATTTTGTGAGTAATCTGAGAATCACCTTATGACCAGTAGAATTGAGAGTCACTAATTATTACAGTAGCCATGGAAAAGAGGCAAAAATTAGAGACAGATTTTCAGTATGAAACCCACTTCATTCAGGTAAAAAAATTAAGTCCATTGTATGTAAAGACTGAAACAATTTTAGTGGCAAAAGCTATATTATTATTTGTATTATAAATTAAAATGTCTTTTTCTTTACATAAATGTAGATATATGGGGGTCATCTGGAAGATTATTCTTATTATTATTGATTCATTTGCAAACTATAGCAAATAGTAAATAATATTATTATTATTTATCATTTTACCTGAAGAATCAATATAACCCCTAGACTTTAGCTCAATGTAATGCAACAATAAAATTGAGAAAATATTTTCTGTACGCCAATTATATCTGTAACACTTGATGCCAGGTGCTGTAGTAATTATGCTGATAATTAAGTTTACATGTTTAAACACCTTACGGAGAAAATAATTCGTATATGTGCGAAGTCTTGAATCCATTCATTCTTGAAATAATTTCAAATCAAATTGTGAAGTCAGTTTCTTAGTCCTCAGTTTGAGGGGAAACACCAGGCCTGTCTCTCTGGGCTGCAGCTTTGCATGTTAACAGGGCTGCAGGGAAAATCAGCAAAAGCTACCCAGAGTTAATTGGAGCCCTTTCAACAAATCTAAAGATACACAGGAGTGATAACTGAAGGGTTTTCTACCCTGAGGCTCTGGCTGAGGAAATGAACCTTAAAGAACTCCTTGCTCTGAACCTTGGCCTTGGGAGGGCACAGAATCTAGACCCTGTGGCCCAAAGGGGCCCATTTGCTCCTGAGTGGGCCTGTTAACCCTTGGACTCTCCACTGCAACTGGGATATATCTCATTTAATTCATTTAATTCTCTGATAGACAAATTCATGAATGGTAAATATTCTGCTTCACTATTCTGTTTTCTTCAGTTATCTTAGTTGATATTCATTTTTAAGAATTTTATTTGCTTTTACCTTCTGCTTTTTGTAAGTCTGAGCATAAAATCCCACTTCCCAATAATTATTACACTTAATTTTTGTCATCTTATGATATTCCTTTGCTGGTATTTTCTATTTACTTTTAATAGCTTATTATTTTTTATATACATTTAATTTTTTCTTTCCTAACATTTTTGAGTTTCAGTGGGGAAATGGAAGTTATAAAAATATCTGGATAAAATTTAAATGTGATCACTGGTGACAAACTCCTCCTTTAAATAGAGTTCCCCTGTGCTGGCTGTACAGCAGAATTACCTGAGATAATTTAAAAATACAAATGCCCAGGCCACATTCCAGGCCAATTTAATCAGACATTTTGCACGTGGGGCACACAGGCATCAGTATATTTTTTAAAGCTCCCCAGGTGACTCAGTATACAGCTACAGTTTTGAACTACCATCTTGTAAGAATCCCAGTGAAACGACCAAAGTTTTATAAATACCTAAAATGAGACCAGACAAAGACAATGGACTGTTAGAAGGAAAGTCCTAGGCAAACTCAAACTTAAACTGGAAGCAAAATGCCAGCAAGCTCTCAGCACTCCTACTCTACCAAACACTGGGAAGAAAGGAGCTGAAACTGTAGGGTGGCTGCGAGGCTAATGCAAACTTACCCTACTAACCCTGTCATCATCTTAGCAAAGGCTTTTATTAACAGCAACTGGATGCCCAGTAAGATGATTTGAAAACAGTTTAATTTTCCCATGCAAACACCCAGTCAGAAGGTTATATTAGAGATGAGCCAACTGAACTATGGAGTTGAGTTTGGGGGAGTACTCAAACTCCCCCAAATGATGGAAAAATTGTAACTCGAAAGAAGGATAAGAATATGGCCCTCAAATTATGGAAGACTGTCATATTCTGGGGAGGATTTAATTCAAGAAATTTGTAAAATTTAAAAATCATGAGTTGCATGCCATTAATAAGATCTAAAATAACTTGGAATCCACTAAGTAAGAGACGGAAGGTAAGCAGTAAACAACAGAGATGAAGACAACAGAGATGAAGACAAAAACAACAGAGATGAAGACAAAAATGGAGAATTTCAAGAGGCAGGCAGAAATCAAAGCAAGCTAGATGAGGAAAAAGGCAGATCATACTAAAGACTGAACTAGAAGAATTAAAAATATCTTAGAAGTTTCAAAGAGCAGGATCAACAGTTCAAAAATCAGAAAATGGAAATAAAAACAATTATGGGACAATAACCCAGAAATCAGAAACTGTAATTCAGAGATTATAAAGGTAACTATGAATTCATTGAACACTCACTATGTGACTGTTTCTGAGCAAAATACTTTACATAACTCATTTTAATCTTTATAGCAGTTCCATAATATAAATAAGGTTTTCATCCCCAATTTATGAATGAGGAAGCTCCAACATAAGGATATGTTTTTAAATTTGCCTGAGATCACACAGCTAAAAAGTGGCATAGGCAGAATTTGACCTTAGATTGATTTGACTCTACAAGCCGTGTTCTGAACTACTAAACTGAGGAAGACAATCTGGGAAGAAATATACAATATTGAAAATTGCTATTTCTTACCAGAAGTAATGATCATAAACACAATTGCAAATTTTCCAAGCTGAAGAAAGACCCAAATCTGAAGAATAAAAGAGCTTATTATATAATAAAAAATTACTGAAAAGAAAACAGCACATTTTCTGATTAGCATTTTTTAAACTTAATTGGTAAAGAACCCTATGCTAACCAATAAAGCGAAATTACCTTGTACATTCAGTGTTGGAATTATTTTATTTAAATATGACTCTAACAACCAAAATTAACTTAAATATTAAAATCTCAATAAAAGTCACCTCAGAAATGCTAAACAAGAATTATTTTCAAGATCAATAGCAAAACTGCTCAATAGCAAAACTGTTTATGTAGGCTTCACCGATTTTTCTCTCTTTTGGTACCTTGGTTTCTCAACCAACTGGCAAAGCAGCTGCCTCAAAACAATCTCTACACCCCTAACATCTCCACCAAATCCAGCTTTCTGGCTCTCTGCTTTCTCAACTACTTCCATCTCACTTCCTAGTATTCCATTTGTTTACTGGGAAATTCTCTGACTTTGATAATTATCCAAGCTGGCTTTGGTGACTCTCAATTCACATTCCTTCCTCACTATCCTGAGTCTTCACAACGAAAAGTCCACCTGGCAATACTGGAGTTCTTCTTAGTCTTTAAGATTACCTTCTACATATGTCCTTGATGACTCACTTTAGCATTGAGAGCAGCAAACTCCTTAAAAGAAAAAACATCAAAGAATTCATAGTACACACTGGCAAGAAATGTAGTGAAAAAAATCACTAAAAAGCAAGAAATAATAAAACTGGAAAGCATAAAACATGATGGCAGAAAGAAGACCAATTATATCAATTATAAAAATAAGTATGAATGAGTGACTCCCCTATTTAAATACAGAAACTCTCAAGTGAAAGATAAAACTAAAACTGCAGAGATATATAGAAGCCCTCACTTAATGTCATTGGAATTTTTTGTAAACTGTGACTTTTAAGTGAAATGATATACAACAAACTCGATTTTCCCACAGGCTTATTGATGTAGAAAAGAATTAAGATCCTATGGCATATTTCTGATCACAAAACATCACCAAACTTCTATAGACTACTAATATTAAACATTGAAATGAATGTGTGCTATACATCCATTTACAAAAGATTAATCAAAATGAGATAATGATTTACTCAAGTTTTGGTGGATCAGTGAGTGACAGTGGTCACAGTGGTATAAATCAAGGAATAAATGCTTTCCAAGTGAACATTGTAATGAGCACTGCCTACCAGCATGGAGTTCAAACCCCAGCAATCACAGACTGGGCAGCTTGCTGAGCCCTGTCATACTGAATTGTTTCTTGCTGTGCATCTGTATGATTATCATCGACTTTATGAATTTTTATTTTACAATGATTTCTATTTACTCATTCATTTATTTTCCAATCTGCTTATTCCACCTAAGGGTTGTGGGTGGCAGGAGCCCATCCTGGCAGCTCAGGGCTCAAGGTAGGAATCAGCCCTGGACAGGCCACCATACCATCACAGGGCAGACTCACACACACCTGCACTCACTCACTCTGGGGTCATGTAGACAGCTCAATTCATGTAAGGGGAAAAGCTTTGGGATGTGGGAGGAAACTGGAGTACCCAGAGAAAACCCACAAAAACATGGGGAAAATGTGCAAATTCCATGCAGACAGTGGCCCTTGCTAAGGATTTATTTTTTTTAATTTTCTCATCGAACTTATAAGAAAACAATGTTGAATGAAAGGACTTTATCCAAGTTGCTGCCATGTGGTCGTGTGCTACATAATGTTTTGGTCAACAACAGACAACATATAGGATGGTGGTCCCATAAGATTACAATGCAGTGTTTTTACTATATCTTTTCTGTGTTTTGATCTGTTTAGATACTCAAATACTTACCACTGAGTTATAGTTCCCTACACTATTCAATACAGTAACATGCTATGCAGGTTTGCAGCCCAGGTACAATAGGTTATACCATCTAGCCTAGGTGTGGAGTAGGCTATGCCATCTAGGTTTATGTAAGTACATTGCAAGATGATGAAATCTCCTAATGACACATTTCTCAGAACATATCCATCCTTTAGCAATGTATGGCTATACCTAAATCAATGAGACTTTGAAGGTTAAAACATAAATAATAAGTGTAAAAGTAATAAAAATTCAAAAAATGCAAACAAAAAATATCTCAGAGAAATTGACAAAACTGCATGCGTAGTTAACATAGTTAACTCTTCCCTTAGTTTGTGACAAATCTGATATATAAAAATAAATAACAATTGCTCAGTAGTTTTCTGATTTTCTTCTCCCTATACATCACTACCATGTATGACATGCCTTTTGAGTAACATCCAGTACTACACTACATTGGTTTACAACCTGTGGGATCTCTCCTTCAAGAAGGTATCCTTCAGAATATTGGGAGAGGCTGATTTAATTTGAAAAGCCTCCCTGCACCCAATTTCTGATTTGTTCTTATCCTAACCTTAGAATTACTATTTTGAGGAATATGCATTATATGTTATCAATATGGTATATCTAACATAAACAAATAATAATCAACCCTAAATGGGGAATATATATTTTTAAAAAAATCACACATAGAATATTGAACATTTTAAGGATATTAACTACATAAAATATTTTTTTAAATCTCTACACAAAAATGCAAATCAAAAATTTTTTAAAAATGACAAAACTGGGTTGCATCAGATGAGATAAACGTGTATATTATTCTTCATACGCAGAGAAAAACTTTAATGAGAAAATGTCAATCATTCAATAGAAAAATTAACAATGCAGCTGGGTGCAGTGGCTCATGGCTGTAATCTCAGCACTTTGGGAGGCCAAGGCAGGTGGATCGCCTGAGGTCAGGAGTTCAAGACCAGCCTGGCCAACATGGTAAAACTCCATTTGTACTAAAAATACAAAAATTACCCTGGCGTGGTGGTGCACACCTGAAATCCCAGCTACTTGGGAGGCGGAGGCAGGAAAATCTCTTGAACTCAGGAGGCAGAGTTTGTAGTAAGCTGAGATTGCACCACTGCACTCCAGCCTGGGTGACAGAAGGAGACCCTGTCTCAAAAAATAAAAAATAAAATAAAATAAAAAATAAAAAACAACGGACCTACTTAGGCACATCATAAAGGAAGTAGAAATGGCCAATAAATATTAAAAAACTAATCTCTGTAGTAATCACATAAATACAAACTAAAACAATATTCTGACATATTTTGCCTTTTAAATTTGCAGTTTTTTTCAACTGTAAAACTTGGTGTTGGCTAGATAAAATGAAATGCACAATCTTGCATTCTGCTTGCTGGTGGAAGCATAATTTGTACAGCTTTTTGGGCAGTGTAAAAATTGCTCTCCTGGCCGGGCACTGTGGCTCACGGCCTGTAATCCCAGCACTTTGGGAGGCCAAGGTGGGCGAATCACGAGGTCAGGAGATCGAGACCATCCTGGCTAACATGGTGAAACTCTGTCTCTACTAAAAATACAAAAGAATTAGCTGGGCGTGGTGGCGGGCGCCTGTAGTCCCAGCTACTGGGGAGGCTGAGGCAAGAGAATGGCGTGAACCTGGGAGGCGGAGCTTGCAGTGAGCGGAGATTGCGCCACTGTGCTCTAGCCTGGGCGACAGAGTGAGACTTCATTAAAAAAAAAAAAATTGCTATCCTTTTCTTGAGAAATTACCATACATTAAGCATAGTGTTACACATTTTACAGATATCCTATAGGTAACATTGATACAGTGCATGCCACATGTCAAGCACTGTGCTATGGGCTTTACATACATATGAATTCATTTAATCCCCACAGCTGCCCTGGGAGGCAGGTAGTTGCATCTCATTCTTATTTACCTAGAAGGATTTTAAAGCACACAGAGGTTTATTGATTTGTCCAAGTTACACAGCTAAAAAGGGTTAGAGCTAGAATATCATATCACTTAATATTTTTAATATTCTTCTGTGGTAAATATTACTCTCCCATTTCATAGGTTAAGATTTTAGGATCCAGAAGGATGTGGAACTTATCCACAGGGAAGGTATATAGCAGAGATTTATATCAATGTCTGACTTCAAAGTTCAAGACTATACAATGTCTTAAGAGCCTTTGATGCAGTTATTCCACTTCTAGGGATTTATTATATCATCATTGTCAGGAATTCTCCTAAGGATTTACATGCAAATTTCTTTAAATTATATTAATTACATGGTAATTGTTGGAAACCCAGGAAGTAGGGGGAGACTGAGACAAAGTGTGATTGTGAGAGAGGCAGTGCAGGAACATGGATGAAGCTAGAAGCCATCATTCTCAGCAAACTAACACAGGAACAGAAAACCAAATACCGCATGTTCTCACTCATAAGTGGGAATTGAACAATGAGAACTCATGGACACAGGGAGGGGAACATCACATATCGGGGCCTGTCGAGGGGTGGGGTGTGTGTGTTGGGGAGGGATAGCATTAGGAGAAATACCTAATGTAGATGCCGGGTTGATGGGGGCAGCAAGCCACCATGGCACGTGTATACCTATATAACAAGCCTGCACATTCTCCACATGTATCCCAGAACTTCAAGTATAATTTAAAAAAAAAAGAAAGAAAGATTTTGAGGAGAGGGACATGATGTTGGATGCTCTGTAGAATACACTCATGGCCAGGGAGAGGAAAAAAAAAGGCTACGAAAAAGATGAAGGTAAGTATTGCAGTTGTCCAGGCAAAAGATGGTAGTGGTTTGGGCTGGCCAGTAGATTAGAGGAGAAATGGATGACCTTAACACATATTTTGAAAAATAGAATGACAACTGTGGATATGAGATGTGAAGGAGGTGAAAAGCCCAGAGTAACTCTCAAATTTTGTTGACTGGGTGGCTGGAGTTATCTATGAGAATGCAGGAGAAGCAAGAGTTGAGGTTTGGTAAGGGTAGAAGGTGACAGACATCCAGTTGGAAATGTCATTGTGTCCAAATGCCTATTGGATGCAGGCATTTGAGTCTAGGTGGGATGTGCAATTAGGAGTCAACAGCAGCATCTGTCTGGTATTTGATGTTACAAGAATCAATAAGGTTTCTGGAGCAAGCCAGAAAAAAAATGAAAGAGAAAGAGAAGACAGTCCAGTTCTAAATCCTGAGACTCTCCAACATGTCGTCACACTTTAGAAGAAGTGAGCAAAGGACACTGAGAACAGGGTCCCTGGAGAACCAGGATGTAAGCAGAAAAGTCACAGAAGTGAAGAAATATTCCTAGAAATGATGAGAGAGTTACTGTGGAGAATGCTGAAGAGTGGTGAAGACATAGAGTGTCAAGTGTTTTTTTGCCTATGTAAACATGGCAGTTTTTGGTGCTCGTCACAAAAGTAATGAGCAGAAGCCAGATAAAGTGAAGACAAAATGAGCTTAGATACTTCATGCTAGACGAAGGCCGAGAGGAGGAGAGAGGGAGCAATAGCTGGGAGTTTGGACAGAATGAAGATTTTTGTGATTGGTTTGGGTTAGTGTGTTGGTTTTTAACAATGGGAGATAAAAGAGTTTGAATGACCCTGGGAAGAATCCACGCAATCAGTGGTTCTCAAACTCTGGCATACATCAGATGTGTCTGGGGGCTTGTTAAAACGAGGACTGCTGAGCCACACTGCAGAGTGTCTGATTTGGTGGGTGTGGGGTGGGCAGGAGAATGTGCATTAATAATAAGTTCCCAAGTGAAGCTAGTAATGCTGGTCCTTGGGCCATACTCCACTGCAGCAGACAGAGGCGTTAAAAATATAAGTGAGAGGAAGATAAGCTATCAGTAACATCTCTGAAGAAACAGGAACAGTCAGGGTCCAGAGGACTTGTGAAGATTTCTATTTTTGATAGGATAAGAGAAGCTTTGTAAAACAGAAAGGAAAAAAAGTATGAAAATAAAAAATAATAATGAAAATAAAATGATAGCATAGCACACACCTCCTCTATATCAAAATGGTTTTATGTGTTTTAGCATGCATTCATTCATCCAACCCCAATAACAACTCCATCAGGCAGAAAAATGCAATTAATATGTACATTTGGTAGTAAGAAAGTAATAGAAATCCTATACAATAGATTGATTTTTCTATGGTGTCTAATTTGATCTAAAATAGAACTCTGTCAGCTGAGTGGGATGAGAAAGGGAGGTAATATGTGTATAGTTTGGAAAAATATAAAATATTTAATGAGGAGAATGGGGGAAGGAGCTATTCTGAAAATATAGTAGGATTGGTGTCATTACTGAGTGCTCATTTGAAAGTGGGGTTGAGCATTTTTAGCAATAAACTACTTGATATTTTCCAGCCCATGTAGCTGCCATGTGCAATCTGTGTGTGAAAGGGCAAGCTGTGGGCTTAATCAGGTTGGGCTTTTATAAGGAGGGTAAAATAGGAAAGAAGTGAAGGGTGTGAATTTGTTTGTTTTTCTTTTGCTAAAAGTTGGTAGTATATTTGGGCTGTGCATTCCAAAGAGTCTAAAGAAGGAAGTAAAGTCTTGAGGGAATTGACCAACAGGTTTGTTGGGAAAATATTTAAGGCTTTTCTAACATCCATTCTGATGGTTCACGTTATAGGATTTTTTGATAGAGGAAAATGTTTTTTCTGTCAAATTTGACACATTTACTTTCTTTTTATCGAAGGCTTAAATTCAACTCTCCCTTTAAATATGCTTTAATATTTCATGAAGCTGAAAAATGCTGTTAATACACACACATGAATTTGAGTGTGAGATGTGTTAGTGGTGTGTGAGTATATTTCATTATAATCATTCTTCATGGCACACCACACTGTGAGAAATCGATTCACTAATTTGCCAGTCCAACTAACTGGGGCTCTAAGACTCCTCCACCTTGAGATAATTAGGTTTAATCAGCAATTTTACAATAAATAATAGTGGTATGAACTGGGGCTAGTCCCAAAGAGTAAATTTTTGCTTTGTGAAATAAGTATTTATACAAAGGATTTCCAAAAGATGTCTATAAGGTGTTAAAGGGCCATAGCCACCTATGATGTAATCTTTGGGGGATGGAGAGAATATCTACCTTAGAATAAAATTATCCACGAGAGCCCATGCACATCGTAGAATTATTCTTTTTATCCTAGGTAGATGTAGGCTTCCACTACTTTAGATGATTGTTGTTTTTAATCAGGTAAAATACATGTATATTTAATACATTTTTCTAAAAAACATTTGCAGAAGATTTTTATTTAAAATGCAAACAAAAAGGAAGTTAATAGGATCTACTCTGTTAAAGGATTGCCTTTACCTGTGAGGGTGCTTGTATTGACAAATTCAGCACTGGCAGAGGGCATGTGGGGTGGATGGGTGCTGTCCTCACTATAGGCTTTCAGAATGTACTTCTCAATTACACCTCTGACAACAGGTTCATCCCAGGTCACCTCAATGCTGTATCCATTTAAGCTGCGGACTCTTGAGGGAGTTGGCACACTTTGTGGAGCTGTGAAGGAATAAAAGAGAAAATAGGGAAAATGGCAGTTCTGCGAAGACTATTGCTCCTATTCTTCACTTTTAATGGCTGCAGTAAATCAGACTCAACCATTAGCATAAATACAATTTATTAGAGTTGTAACTTTTCAGCATTGATTTAATATGACTGCACATCTTGAGCCATTCAGTTTAAGCGATATTTCAAAACCATCAAAACTCCATCGACATAACATTCTTTCAAGTCTAGTCCAGGTTTTCCAAAAACATTTAATGTATCAGACATGTTTAAACATCACTCATAAAGAAGGAGGTGGATGGTAGGCAGATAACAAGTTCAAGCAATATAATGATGTACCCCCTTTGAAGCAAGATAATTAGACTGTTATTATACATAGTGGTTTGACACTTTTATATCTTCAATGTATTAGCCAAAAAAAATCACAAATGTGATTGTGTTGTACTTGGATGCCTAGACCCATTTTCCAAATGCAATTGTTTTTCTAATTAATTTTTAAAAAGCAAAGTTTTACCAGATATGATATATGGAATATATTCTTAATTGCAGTTTTTGGGGGTGGGGTTGGGGTAAAGGAGCTGGTGCCCTTGAGAATCTACAAAGTCATTTTCAAAGACTTGCTCTGCAGAATATCTCAGAATGATATCACAAAATGAGGAAGTTTAAAAGAACTGCAAAACCTTACTTACAAGCTGAGCCCCCTAATTTAAAAAATCTATAACCTTTAACTATTTATTAGACATTTCTACAGTTCTGATCAGTAAAAACTTCATCACAGCTGAGTGCACTGGGGACACAAAGAAAGAGCCCAAGGAACTCCGTGGCAGGATGATGGATGAGAGACCTGCTCTAGCTGCTCATGGACTCCTGAGCCCTGTCGATGGAGGATCACTCTGGTTTTTCCACATCAAATCTCCTCCTCTCCGACTTTACTGTCCAAACCAATAAAATAGGACAGCTTCAAGGGAAACAAAGTGAACATAAAGGATAAGAGGAAACACCAAAAGGGAGAACCACTCTCTGAGCAGTTAAAACACCACGGGCACCTATAGAAAACACACAGGCCACACGATCGAGTTGCAAGGAAAGGGACAACGGGAGTGATGTTGATTTTATTAGTTCTGAAATGTGGTACAGGGCAAAGTACAGGACTGTCTAACAGATGGTCTTCTCATAAGGGACAGAGCAAAACTGACTCAAAAATAATTAAATAGTGCAATTATTCTCCAACCCTTGGGAGCATGTAGCTGCTCAGTGTTGTGGTCAGATTGTAAATATGAATTTATGGCATAGGGCTGTGGTCAGATCATTGCTATAAATTCAGAGCTCTATTTGTGTACTTTCTCAGTAGTACTCAAAACGGGGACTATTAAGCTAAGTAAGCAATGTGCTTTGCAGACACCTATTAATGTTGCTGAATTATACTCAAAGCAGGCTTTATATTTGTTAATAAAGTAGAAGGGTGTGAAATAGGAGCAGAGAACATGTCAGTAACCAGTGAGTATTTTATATTGGAGCTTTCTCTTAGCTCTGAAGTTGAAAAGGATTTTAAGAGATCGTTCAGCTCATTGTCTTGCCTATAAATAGGTGATAATTTAAATCATCCTGGAAAAGCGTCAAGTTGTCCTCTTCTGGAAAATATGTAGGTAGAGAGTCTTGAAAATTATCCTTAGTTGCTTATCTCAGTATTTAATTATATTTTAGATTAAGAAGATTCTGCAAAGGATGCCTGGGATAGTAACCCACTGTTGATTAAGTATAAGAGAATATCTTGATGGAAATGCATCTTTAGACAAATTATTACTCGCTGAATAAACTTCCTTACAGAGACATAAGTGGCAATCATTTGGAGATGTGTTCAGTTTCCTGACAAATATTTGACCCAAAATAGTAGAATGCCATCAATTCACAAAACTCTTTGTGCTGAATGCCTTCCTGTGATAGTATTATGGGAAAAGATTTTGTGGTCAGTCAGAAGTACAAAACAAGTCAGTTGTCTGAGATTAGGTCTAATGTGTACTGTCTCCTAGTTGGTTCTTTTCCAACTCAAAATATATTAAACCAATCAGCAATTTCCCTCTTGGGAGAGTCATTCTAAGATTCTAATAGTCAACAACGGGGCAAACATCTGCAATGATGTCATAGACACACCTGATTCCAACCAGTTGCAGGTTTCAAATGTGCTTTCTGTGAGGAAGTCAAGAGGGTGCCACTCCCATCCAAGGATAATCCTAATCCCTGACTTCAGCCTCTTGCTATCTATGCCATCTGTAAAGGTTACCTACCCTTAGACATATTAGGTAGGTGGGGCTATTACATCCTTAAGACAACCTGAACTTTCCTTGCTTCTGCATCCTAAGAGGAAAGGATCAAGTCTGAGCAAGTATTTAGTGAATTCTTGACAAATGAAAAGCACCGATCTACTAAGCATTTTAGCCATTGACAGATGTATTTTCAAACCAAGGCATGCTCTGTCAGAAGACTACAAAAACATTACTGCTTCAGGGTAATAGTCCTTCCTTTTACATACATACACAAATACAGGCATGTGTGTGTGTGTGCACATATGCATTTGAAGATAAGTATTTACCTGCTCCTGTTGTACGTCCTCGACTCCAATCACTATATACTGAACCTCCTTCATGCGAGGCTATCACCCGATACAGGTATTCTTAAATGGAAATAAGATGCAGCAAGATTAAAATAATACTCATAGATTAATGAGGGGCTGGCAGGGAGGGAAAGGGGGATGAATAAGAGACATGTAACATTTAATTTAGAGGACCTCCACATTACCTGTAAAAGGCTGGAGACCACCCTCGTAAACACTCTGCTCTTTTCCATGGTAAACCAGGATGGAGTCATTTCCCCTGCAGTTAACAGCACTGTCAGTTGATAGGCATCCATCCAGATTGACTCTGACAGCACCGCTGGACACAGATGCCAAGTTAACGACAGCACCCCGTGTAAATTTAACATCCTTCACGCAACCACCGAAACCTAGCAAATAGTAAGGGATTAGTATCGCATAAAGGGCTTGAGTCATTAATTACCAATCATTTTTGTCCTCTGCAGCACTACATTTTGAGGAAGGGGGTAGTTAGATACAATTGCTAGACTTTCAAGTCTTTCTTGGAAAACCTTTTATGCCTCCTACATTTTATCAAGCTAATTTGTTGCAAAGAAACATAGTTCTATTATTTGGAAAACACATTCATGGGTAATTCGAATTTAACTTTTGGTACTGAAAAAGCATTTATTTTACCCCTTTAGGCCCACATTTTCTAAATTCTGTTTCTTCCCATAAAATAAAATTTAGGCAACTTCGTATTACGGTAGGGGGATAGCCCCATGTCTCTTAAATCTGAAAAATTAAGTTACTATATAAGTCAGTTTTAAGTGCCAAAAAATAATATTTGAATTAGCATGATTATTCAGTAAGCTCATTGGGGAAAAACACACTCTGAGCATTTTATGCAGAATAGCAGGAAAGAGAACATAATTTCAAAATATATTAGTCCTGAAATATTGCCATGAATTGCATAACAATCACGTCAGAGGTATAGAATTTAGCCCAAGTTACATCAGCCTATGGAAGAGCTGTCACTATGCTCTATCATTTTTCACAGAGTTCCATAATCTTGAATATACAAAATGGTCACCAGTTTTACATCCCCATTAGCATGACAGGGGCCAGCCTTCAGTGTTGGCAATAGCAATACCATGAGATTTCATGGAATGCGTATTCTACACAGGTGACCTTAGAACACCCACTGCGCAGTACCATTCTGTGAAGTTTAACAGAGAATGCGGATGAAATGAATTTAGAGTATTTGCCACTTTTTTGTTAGACAGCAAACAAAAAAGGCATCCAGTCAGCCAGGGAATAGCAGTGGCTTTGAATTACATGCTATTTTGTGAAAACAGAGATCAGCTCAGTGAAGTCTGGCAGTACTCTGTGCAGAAAACTGCACGAAATTGGGACAAACAGGACCGAGTTTGAGATTGCTGTAGCGTGCATGTTCTCTCTCTCTCTCTCTCTCCGAACAAAACACTGTAAAGTTTGAAAGGCCTCAAACACATGATCAGCTCTTTTCAAGATTAAAGCACAGCAGGAGGAAATGGAAATAAAATATAATGCGATGCATAACCGTAAAATAAGTTAATAGTAACAATGACCATATTGTTCTCCTCAGCATTCATATGATGTCTTATTATGCCTTCTAACACATTAAGTTGCAGCCTATTTCCTTTTAAATGTCTTTTACTATTATCCACATTTTTTTAGGCCTGACTGATCAATACTGCTAGTCTATCTTAAACACACAGTAGACACTCAATAAGTTGGGTGAATTGAATTGAAAGCAACGGAGCTCAATATAAAATCATTGGCTGGAAAATTCAGAACCTAAGAATTTTAATGTATTTAACAGCAGTAATTTTCTGATGGCACATAGCTGTATTATCAAAATTCTCTGTACCCTAACTTCCCTACCAACGAAATAAGAACAGTGAAAGGGCAGCTTGGCAAACAAGTGCTGTTATAAGAAATGCCACATTACTTTTTGAGGGGTACATAGTTTCAGCTTTGCAGGATGAAAAGAGTTCTTCAGAGGGATGTTGGTGATATCTGCAAAATAATGTGAATGTACCTAATGCCACTAAACTGTACATTTAAAAATGGTTACAATGGTCAATTTCATGTTACATATATTTTACCATAATGTTTAAAAAACTAAAAATTTAACAAAAAGCAACATAAAAATTAATTCACAGGATGAAATTTTCAATTTGGGAAAGCCCAGGGAGATACATCTTTCTTCATTTTGGAGATGAAGAAAAAGGCCCAGAGAGTTAGTTATAAAATGAAGTTTGTAAGCACTAATCCTCCTAAGGAAATGGTCCTCTGGTCCTCAAGGCTCAGGCCTTGGAGACTGCTGAGCTCTTGAAGCTGCTGAGCTCCAGTGCAGGGTCCTTCTAGTGGCATCCTTCCAGTGGTGACCCAAGAGTTCAGTTAAGGTTGTCCCGTGCTTTCAACTCTTTCCCACCAGAAATGCTCCCCAGACCTAAAACATTTGAATGAGATGTGAGGACAACAAAAGGAGAAAGGGGATGTTCATGAGAGGAGTGGAAATGCCTTCTTTTCTTACTCCACTACCCTTGTGAGAATATAAAAAAATCCCCATCCACACCGCCACCCCTGAGCCTCTAAATGCCTAAAAGGTGGCCCAGAGCTCTAGGGTGACAAATCAGAAAAACATTAGCCCTTCTTCTAGGGAAGGCAGTACTGCTGCAGAGCGCTTGGCTCGGCAGGCCCGTTAAATTTCAGGCCCCACTCTCTCCCTCTCCGTGGAGGGGTTTGGGCAGAGCATTGCCTGTGAGACCACATGCCAGACCCAGTCATGCCCAACCTAGATGTAAGTGATTATCCTCATTGATCATTCTAAGAAGATAAACTCTCATCATCTGAGCTGGCACATCTTCAGCAAATTATGTTGCCCAGCATTTCCAAAACAAAAAAGAAAATTAGTCTTGTATCTGATTTGGAGGAAGATTACAATGTTAGTGGTTAAAAAAAAAATAGCACTAATATGACCACAAAATAGAGCTTCTGATGAAAAAAAAGGTGCTAATTAATAAGCAGAGAAAAGGAAAAACGTTTTTAAGACAATTGATAGTGGGCTGAAAGAAATACATTAAGTGAACATGATTCGTTTTGATTGCAATTGACTACATACATGCTGCACCTCTGTATTGTGACTAGTCTCCCTGATCACCGTATAAAACATGCAGTTATTTATATAGATCAGTGTCTCTCAAAGCATCTGAGGCAGAATCTTAGGGGACAGGGGTCCCTAACATCTGTATTTTTAATAACCATTCCAGGTAATGTCAATGTATCTTGAATAGTAAAAATAATAGCTAATTTTGACTTCTATTTTCCAGCTACCATACGTCAATATTTTTTCAGTGTTTTGAGAACCACTGATATGGATGATGCTACAATAATACAAATTAAATATTACTCACAAATAAAATATCTTCCAGTATCACAGACTTAGTCATAGTGTGTAGGTAAAATTATTCCCTTTGGGTCTATGGTGATGTTTTAAACTTCTGTTATTGTCTTACAATTTCAGTTTTAGCCACGTCTTTAGGACCATCAGTAGTAATGGGTTTAGGGGTAATTCAAAGAAGAAGGCTATACATGCAGGGTTTTTGTTTCTTGTTTTTATTTTTATTTTTCCCAGAAGCAAACAGGATTAAGTAATCTCATTCATACAAAGGGTTTTCAAGTTCTTTCTAACCTCAGAAACCTGAAAACCTGGAGAAGCTCTTATATGAATGTAATATTTTTAGCTGCTGTTACATCTTAAGTGCCTTGAAAATGTCATTACTGTCTTATACCCCAGTTATTCATTAACTCCTTACTACTACCCTTCTAAAAGTCTCCTAAGAGCTTGCCATATATTTTCTATTCAAAGGCATTTAAATCTTTATGTACTTACCAAATAGGCAAAGACTGCTTCATGAAAATTTTAACTATTCAGGGTACATAGATTTTGAAATACGTAAAGGACCTTTTCCACACGTGGGAGGGTGCTTGGTCCCATGCTGGAAGTTACTGTGCTTTCCCCACTTTACAAAGGAGCACTGGCCAATGCCCATAAAAGTGAGCATTGATTGTAATAAGGAGAGTTGACTTTATACCGGGCTGCCTGAGAGATACTTAGTGTCTTGCTATCTGCTTACTAGCCATGTGACCTTGGGAAAGTTACCTTCCTCTCTGCTCTTCAGTTTCCTCATCTGTAATGAGGATATAAATAATAATGCCTAACACACTTGTTATGGATAACAAGTGTAAGCTCTCAGAACCATGACTGCCACAAGAAATGATACACAGATATTGTTAGCCTTTTCAAATTAATTGTTTCTCCGATTACATTCAAACTTCTATGAGTTAACTTCTTACCTAAATTATAAGTAATGCACTTTTCCTTTCTCTTATGATTATTAATAATCTACAATATATAGATTTTCACAAGTATGTTTGGAAGTCAACCAAATACACCCCACATTTTTTTTCCCATGACAGCTCTACTGAAAAACTAGGGAGACAATTAGCATTTATGTCAAAGAAAGAAAAGGCAATGAATTGCGTTGATATTTTTTACTAGTTGTGCATACCAACTTAATTTACTTTTTCATCTGTAAATACAAATAATGATCAGTATCTAACATATGAGGAAATACATTTATATGCATTATATATAATTATATATTATATATAATTATGTATGTATACACATATATTTCATATATTATATCTCTCACATATAATTGCATCATATATGTAAAATATGCATTATATATGTATATTATATAATGCATATAATAAATATATAAATTACTAAGTTTTCCATATAAATATCATCTTTAGGAAGCACTTCAGGTACCTTATTTATAATCAACATATTTATTTTAATATTTCTTCAGTAAATAGTAATATATGTATATATAATTATATACCACGTATATCTAATTATATGCCACATATATGATTATATGTCACATTAATAATGATATGTATATTAATTACTATTTACTGAGGACATATTGAAATAAATATGCTGATTATAAATGATGGCACATTGTTAAGGGTAATACACAAAACTATTTGAAAAAGTGTTTTCATTAGTTTTTAGGGTTTAAATTTCTCCAGAAAAAGGGGTGCTGTTGGGTGCTGCTTTTAGCCTGAATCTATTACTATCTCTTGAAACACAGAAACACCAAAAACTGTTAGCACCAGGGCTGTATGGATTTGTGAATTCCTCCGGATGGAACTTACCTTGTTCCAAACACAAATGTTGATAAGAGTTCAGCAGTTCCTGTGGGATTCCTCCCACATAAACTGGTGAATTCACCACCAGTGGCTGGTCTCCGGACTCCGATGCATGCTTCATCAGTCCATTCACACTTGCTGATATGAAAGAGCCTTCCTTTTTAATAATGACTTTATTCCACTTTCCATTACAATAGGAGAGCCCCAGCAATAGATCCACTTGTGTAAAGGCAAGACTGGTATTTAACCGGAAGGTCAATATTCCACTTTTCAGCTCCATCTGTATTTTATATTAAAAAAGAAAGTAGGTATATAAAAAGGCTGCAGAAAGGCAGTTTGGGAGAGAGCAGAAGCTCGATTTCTTGAAGAAAAGCAAAACAGTTCCCTGAAAGCACTCTATAGAAATGTGTCACTTTACCCTAAGTTTCTGCTTAGGAACATAGGAAATACTTTTCTATCTTATAGTTGACATGAAGAATGTTGTATTGACGCAAACAAATTCATACCTAGTAATGATTATATGATGTGATGCGATGTTATGTAGACCTAAGGTTTATTTTTGCTGCAACATAGAAGATTACACCCCTGCATAAGTGACTGAATGACTGAAGAGAACAGAACAGTTTGAACTATGACTGTTTGAATTTTTAGAAAATGAGAAAATACTACTTCATATATCAATTTAATTTGGGGGAAAATGTGACAAGACAATAAGAAAATGAAATGTCAAGCTTGATTAAGCTTATTTTAACTGGCTAGTGAACTCAATTTCAAATATATAAGACATATTTTGATTCAATATTTCGGTTTTATTCTAAATCTTTAACTAACATAATTGCTTCTATGTGTATTCTATTAGATGACTGTACCATTTTCTAATGTGAACATATTTCACCCAAATTTTCATAGTAAAAAATAAGTTCATAGGTTTTAATTCAAAATGTCTCATGATAATTATTTTACCTAATGTATTTTTACTTTGTTAGAAACCATATCAGTAACCACATGATATTTAAAATCTTGAGATCAATTGTGTCAAGTAAAACAAATTAAATCATGCCGGATACAAATTATGAATTTTTCCATTAAAGTATCATCTTCAGGAAGGACCTCAGGTAAGCAATTGTTCATTTGTCTATCCACTTATTCAATAAATATGGAGTCTCTTACAATGTGCCATATACCTGCTGCTCTAAGGTAAACACTGCTCCTAAGAGTCATACTGTCTAGTAGCAGAGGCAAACATGTGGGAGCAATACTACTATCAAGACAGGAAAGGGGTAAAGTGAAAGCAGAGAACAGAGAAGGCTTTTTGCTCCCTGGAAGTTGGGAAAGGTTTAAAGTAAGGTTTTAGAAAGTATATAGGATTCGTGGAGGGTCCCCCAAGGAGAGGGACTAATATGCATGACGTGAGGACATCAGGTTCAGAGAAAGACACCAACTTAGGTAAGACAAAGGGTACATATGGAGGTGGAGGTGAGGTAGTGTCTTGCCAGCTATGTGGAAGCCAGATTTTAAAGGACTTTCAGTGATAGGAGGGTCTGGTATGGGAAGAGTGTTTGGTGTCTGTCTGAAACCAAAACTCGTATTCTTTCCACTATTACCTTGCACTAAAAGCTTAGCCTACGAGACATAAGAAGTACACACTGAAAACAAAATCTCGACTAGAATTCAGGAAATGCGTTAGGAAATCCATTTAATTGTGAAAACATATTGAGAGTCATTAAAATAAGGATAATGATGATGCTGGTGAAAGGGAAGATTTGATCTTAGAAGTATTTGTAAAAGCAACCCATTAGGACCTGGTAAAAAGGTAAATGAGTTAGATGAATGAAAAAGAAATTAAGAACACATCTCATCTTTTTTGGGTAACTAGGAGGGTGTTCTGCCATCATCATGTTATGAAAAGCATTTGAAAGAAAGGCTGAGTGTTGTTGTTGACAAGGAGGAGGGGTGAGTTCATTTTAGATATATTGAGTTTGAAATGCCTATAAAACATCCAGATGAAACTCTTTTTGAGGAAGTCAAACATAAAGATATGCAGTTTAGGGATGGCCTGGCAAAAAGGAGAAAATACATGACAAAATAAATAAGATTATTCAGTGAGTGTAAAAAGACTGAGAGAAAAGGGAAAAGATTAGTGTCCTCAGCAAGACCAATGTTTTAAGAGGACGGCATAGTAGAAAATAGCTCCTTTAAGTGACAATGATCTCCTTAAAGAAGCTAAGAGAACTTAATGAAATCAGGAGAAACTAGTATTTTGGGAAATCAGTAGGGAAGAATAAGAAAAAAAAAAAAAACAGAGAATGACAGAAAAAGGACAAATAATATAAGAAATAAAAATCACCGGGCTAGGAAATGTGGGGGTCATTGACCACTTTAGAAAAGTGATTTTGTAGAAAGGTGTGGTAGTGGCAGAAACCTAATGTACAGTCATTTTAGGGACTGAAGTGAGATGAAAAAGTGGCAATAACAAAAATAACCACTTCCAATGCACCATGAAGGTAAGGAAAAGTACAGTGGAGAAGGGTTCACAGACATAAGATAAAACACTAAGGAAAATAAATTTCAATCATTCCATATATTAAGGGAAAAGACCCAGTTGAGAGGGAACACTTGAACATACAAAGACGGGAGACTGGTAGAACAAGTTCTTACAGAAGAAGGGATAGAATATAGGATGACAGTAGACATATTTTCTTTGGATGTAAGCATGGTAATTGTTCATTTGTTCCCCTGAGTCAGTAGAGACTGAAATCTGGCTTGGCTCAAATACAGTCAAGTTGATAGAGAGATTGAAAGTTGAATATGTATGCTTGTTTTTATCAGGAAAGTGTGAGACTACCTGAAGACATTCAGGTTATAGTATTTCTAGATCCTAAGATTCTTTTTCTTTCACTTTCTACATCTAAACTTATTAGAAAATCCTGTAAACAGTAGATATTGTTTAATAAAAGAATTGGAGAGCTCAAAACAACTTCTCATACCCGTATTAGTTTTCCTATACTGTCTTGCAATCTAGCTACTAGAACTGAAAAGCAAGGTGGCTGGACTGATTGATCAAGATTTGTGAAGCCCAATGCAACATACAAGATCAGGGCATTGGTAGAAATACAGTTGAAGAAATACATTATAGTGGCTCAGGTAAGGAGCAAGTAAGTTAACTAGAAAGTGGGCTAATAGCCAATGGTGTCAATGCCTTGGTGAACTTAATGAGAAAGACTGAGAGAGCTAGAGGGATATAAGATTATGTTTTGAGATTCAAGGTTGTAGCAATGGAAACATTCTGAGTTTATCAAGTTCCAAGGGATAACCATGCATATTGAAGTATGTCAGTATAATAGAAACAGTTGTCGAGGGCTAATCTGTGAGCAGCCTCAGTCCTCAGATATGGCAGACTGTAACGTAAGTTTTATGAAAGACTGCTTCCTTTACAGTTGCATGGGAAGTGTTAAAAGAAAGCCAAGCACATAGTAGGCACTCAGTGTATATTTATCTAAGCATATTGATTTTTTTGTTTTGTTTGTTTTGAGACAGACCTCTCTTGCCCAGGCTGGAATGCAGAGGTGCAATCACAGGTCACTGCAGCCTTCAACTCCCACTCTTCAGCAATCCTCTTGCCTCAGCCTCCCGAGTAGCTGGAACTAGCCACAGTTCTGGCTTTTTATTTTTATTTTCATAGAAAAAGGGTCTCACTATGTTGCCCAGGCTTGTCTCGAACTGCTGGCCTCAAGCTATCCTCCTGTAATCCCAGGCCTCCTATAATACCAGGCCTCTAAAAGTGCTGGAATTATAGGGGCAAGCCACTGCACCCAGCCTTAATTTTTTAATTTTTTTTAGTAAGAGTTACTCAAAGTTAACAATATTATTTAATACAGTAACAAAGCAATGAATAGAGGAAGGTGGAGGGTGGAAGCGTGACATACTAAAGCATATAGACCTCCAGGGCAGGCATATGGTCCTCAAGACGAGGAGCCAAATGGTAAACATCTTTGTATCCTCCACAGTGTATGCACATGTAGATGACTCAACGATGCTCAGTGAAGGTCACCACAGCATGAGCTCATTCACATGTTCACTCATTCATTCATTCAAAAATATTGATTACTATGATAATTGCTGAGGCTTAGGCACTGAGGATACAACTATAAAGAAGAGAACCAAGGTCCTTAGATTCATAGACATTGTGTTTCAGAGAAAGAAGCCAACAATACACAAGAGGACAAACAAATATTTAAAGAAGCAGAAATTTTAATAAATACTAAGAAGGGATAAATTGCTGTTTCCCTTCTTAGCAATATTGCCCTTGTATATACTAGGAATGTTAAAAAAAAAAAAAAAAACTGAACGTATCTTAGACTCTTAAAAACCAAGAATTGTATTTGTCTATTTGCCTAGAAATCAAAAATCTAAGGGTAAGATGTTCATATTTTTCTCCTGTTTCTATGCTAGTTCTTTAAAACAACTTTTAAGAATTAAAATTTTAATAACATATTTAACAGTGGTATCAAACTAATGATTAAAGACAAGGAAAAGCAGTTACCGTTGCCCATTGTATTTAGAGAAATGTATAAAAATGTTTATAGCAGTCTTATTCATTGTAGCAAAACATGGGAACAACCAATACATCATTGGTAAGAGAAGAGAAATACTACACAGCCAAGAAAATGTATACCTATGTGGACACATAAATGACTCAGAAACGATGTTGAGGGCTAAAGAGAGAGTATAAAGCCAATTTTATAAATTTCAAAAGCGAGAATGTGTAGGCATTCACTAGGTGTTCAAACTATAAAAATGCATGTGAAAAACAAATACGAAATTCTGATTACCTATGACATCTGAAAGGAGATGGAAACAAGATAGGAAAGACTTTATAGATAGACCAAAAATGATAATATTTAGTTATCAGGTATGGTGGTAGGTTCAGGAGTGTTCACTATATTATTATGCTTGGTTATCTATATGTCATATGAAAAATGTATATATATATTTTTTCAAAACTCATATCAAAAGATAATGAGGGAAATAGTGTTTTTCATATCTTAAGATACTAAATTGGATTTTCTTAATTCCTTATATCTAGTCTGTTTTCTTAAAATTATAATTGTTACAATTGTCATTTTAAAAAATTACTAGGATAATAAAATATAAAATGTTTCACAGGACTTCAAAACTAAAAATGACTTTGGGAAAAAAAAAGAACAAATGTGAATTTGTAAAGAAACCCCAATTAAGTGTAATGCCAACACATGGTTTATTTATTTTAACGTTGGGTCCTATATTTTAAAGTAATTTTAATCAAATTAATTCACATACAGCAAGAAAATCAGGTCCATCTGTGTTATAAACGAAAAGAAGCAATCCATTTAATTGGTCAGTTCTGAACTTAAAGGAAATCTCAAAGTTCATTCCACCATGAAACATATACGGATGAAGTTCCAGGAACCCTTTAAAGATAAAAATATGTACATATTAGCATGTGTAATACAATATTGCCAGCATTGTAAGGGTGCTAAGAAACTCTAGGACACAGTCTGCCACCGAGTAAAATCTCACAAAAGAAGATGCAAATCAACGTTAAGAAATTCCTTTTGTAATTGTACAGAAGTGACAGAAAGACCTTGATATATTAAGAAAGACCTTGATATATGTTTATACTTTTTAACAGGAAGAAATTTGCTCTCTAAATCACGTGTTGTCTGTATCATGTAAGATTATTTACTGTTTCAGATAAATATTAACAATAAGTAGTTTGCATTGACTAAAAGAAACTCAGAATGACCTTGATGAAAACAGAACAATAAAAAATGTGAAGATTATATTATTAATATCATATGCCTTTTTGTGCTGAAGGCAGTTTAAGCAACTTAATAACCAACCAACTTAGCTATAAATGTAGGAGGCAGAGATGGGCTTTTATCTGATGAACAAGCCAGGTACACCAAGCCACCATCATCCCTCTCCCTTTCCCCTGGGTGGAAGTCTCTGCTCTGATCAGGCAGAGACTCAGTGTGCATGTCAGAGGTAAGCTACAGACACTTACACCTCCCCTTTCATTGTAGCCTTTTGAGCAATGGCAGGGATGGTGGTTCTAGTCTCCAGCTCTCTCTCAATGGCCTACGTAACCCATTACCTAGCCAAGAATTAACTGAGAACATTGTTCTTTTATATAATGAGATAAATAGATATTTGTGGATTAACCTAGTAAACAAAACTCTTTGAAACATCTTTCTGAGTGCATTCCAAGTACACATCTCTAACTGCATTCTAGTTTCCAAACAACTGACTTGCAAATGGACATTGGTGATGCTAACATATGTAAATCAAGAACTGCATGGGCTACCAGAGATATTATATATGGATGTATACTTATGAGTCTTAAAATTTATATTGCATATTCAGATGTCAAGAATATATTTGTGTGCAACATTGGAATAACTATTTCTCTGATACTAGGTTCATATAAGGTCAAGTTAATCAAACAGGAGAGATTAAATTATACAAAGGATAGAACATAGATTTTAAGTGAACACTCATGTCTTTTTTAGAGCATTACCTGCTCCTAGGAACTGAGCTCCCTCATTTAATGAAGCGGGGCATCCCTCCCAGCTGTTATACACGTTGATTTGTTCTTCAGAACTCTGCCAATCCAGAGGTTCCCAAATAGCTGATGGATTGTAATTCTTCATAAAATGTACATCCTTGAGACAGCCCACAAAACCCTTTTGGATTATCTCTGCAGGAGTTTATAGATATCAAGAAATATGTATTTTGGAAGATTATTTTCAAGCAATTAATTTTATGTGCCACTAAAATCAAAGAAATAGGCACTAGCTCTCACTACCTATTTACTGCAAGCCTCTTAACGATTCATGTAAACACCACACCATCAGCTACAGTAAATGATAGCAATTATAATATTTAGCACTGGTTCAAACCCATCATATCTGCAGAAACAGATGTTTATGCAGAAACCTTGGTTTTGCAGTAGCAAGAATATTGCCTTTTCAACTAACACAGAAAATTCATCTGCCACTAGCCTCAAAAATAAAGTACTATACCTTTAAAAGTTAGATTGGAAGGGAGTGTTTCTATTTAATATATAGTTTATAGTTTAGATTCCTCATCTATGAACCAGTCTGTTACTGAAGTAAATCAATAATTTGGTTTCATTTTTTGGAAATGTATATAGTGTTGATCTTGAATGTGGAACTCTCCAGACCAGGTAGATGTGGGGTTTATAAATACAGTGAATAGGGTGATAACAGAAGGTTGAGAGAGAAAATGTGCAAATGAGAGAATTAGAGAAAAAGCAAGAAAAAAATCAAGAGGAGGAGAAGGTGCACTGAGGTCGAATTTCACACAGCCAAGTCCTTTCCTATGGGGGCAAAGCTTAGTTTTCAGCTTTGAGTTTATGAGAGTTTTATAAGGCCAATTTACATAGACAAAGTAAAATTGTTTATTCATAATGGAGATGTGTCTTCTACAGGAAGGGTACTTAGTATCAGGGTATTCTCTCCTTCTAGTACCTGAAAATACTATTTCCCAGAAGGGCAAAAAACAAAGGCTGTGTGTGTGTGTGTGTGTGTGTGTGTGTGTGTGTGTGTGTGTGTGTTTTAGAGGGACTTCTCTATCAATCTCAAGTAGTTGAATGAAAACCCTCTCTAATCTAGAGACATTTCTGAGGAGGTAACTATAATCAGCCTTGAGGATTCAATTATATCCTTCTAAATTTGATGAACATTTTCTATTCCTTTTGATCTTCATCATGATTCCCTGAAGACTGCAACCCATGAACAAATTATACTTATCTGGGTTCTAGCTTATTTGTAATATTTATGTAGTTATATTTTAACTTCCTGGGAGAGACTTGGGAGGCACCCTGTGATTCTTAATGAGGACTTGGGAAACAATCCTAGAATTATTAGCATTGCGTTTGAAGGGTAATTTTTTTTCCTACCTAAGGTTAATTCCATTCATGTTCGTTTTAATTAGTTTCATTTTAGAATATGTTCTTGTGCTCTTGTTCTAAAAATAAGAGAATCACTTTGTCTATAGCTCAATTATAGCACTTACGGCATTAGGTTGGAATTGTCTGTTTATACGCCTGTGACCTCTATTGTGATAAAGACCACATTTTATTCATCTATGAATATCTAGGGATTGGTTTAGTGCCTATCACATAGCATTCAGGGAATGTTCTTCACCCTGTTTAGCGTATACATCAAGTTCATAGTTTTCCATTTCTGTGTTGTTTCACATTCAATTTAAAATCTTAGAAAAAACTATGCATGGGTCCTAAAATAACATACCTTTGACTGAAATTATTATAATTCGTTTCAGCAAAAGTTTTAATGAATTCCTTTTATATATCAAGAACCGAGTACTAACAATATAAATACAAGTCATATGGAATATATGGTTCCTTTAAAAAAAAGAGACCTAAAGGAAATTTTTGGCACATTAATATACAAAATATAGCATGAGGTAGAACATAATACTTATTCTTACTTTAAAATAATGTAAATGGGTTCTATTCTAAGTTTGGATGACAACATAAAATATACCTTACTAAACTCACCAGGATCCTTCCTGAGGATGGTATAACTTCGCGGCAGCCCTCCCAGAAATACTCCTGTGTTATCACCAATAACAGTACTACCATTTAGGATGGCAGAGGAACCTAGAGAAGAGGAGATGAGAAATGTACCTTCACCAGGATACTCTATTTTTACTAGCTCAGCAAATAACAAAATCCTTCACCAGCCTTCGGGATACCACTCTCTTGGTTCTCCTCTCTCCTCATTGCCTGTTCATTACTTTTCTTCAATGGCTCTTCCTCAACATCCCAGCATCATGATGTTGGAATGATCCAGACCGCCTGCCTCTCAGGCCTCTTCCTTTCTCTACCCATAGGGACCCCCTAAGTACTCTAGAGGGATGAGTAGTGGGCTGGGTTCCAGTACAAACTACCAGGGCCAAAGGCCAGGGGAACCTGGGTCTCTGACTGTGTGGCATTACAATGGAAATCCCTGTTCATATTTCTAATGCCCACCTTCTTTGAGAGAGGAGGCAAAGTTATTTGTGTTTGTTTCTCCAGAGCCCACTCTACTCCAATTAGCCCTACTTACATCTGTTCCCTTGGCTTTCAATACTATCCTTTGCTGGAAGTTCCAACTTCAGAACGCAGACTTGTTTCTTGAGCAACCTGCCTGATATCTCCCCATGGATGTCTCAGAAATCTCAGCCTTAACATCTTCACAACTGAACTTTGAACGTGTCTCTCCAAACCTGCTTCTCCCACAGTCATGCACTCCCTGGTTTTGGCAGCTACATTCTTCCAGTTGCCTGAGACCCAAACCTGACAGGCTTGCTCGACATTAAGGGCCAGTAAACTCTGTCAAAGGCCGGATAGTGTCTTTGTAGACTATTCAGATTCAAGCAGCTGTAGATAACACATCAGTGAATTGGTGTAGTTGTGCTCCAATAAAACTTTATAAAACCAGGCATGAGCTAGATTTAGCCCATGGTGATAGTTTGCCAACCCCTATTCTGCCTCAATCTCATCACCAAATCCTGTTAATTTGACATTCGCAATATAACCAGAATCTGAATACTTCTTATTATATCTTCAATTATCACCCTGGTTCAGGTCTCCATGATTTCTTGTCTGAATTATTACAGAGTTATTGCAGAAGCCTATTAACTGATCTCCATGCATTCACCCTCATTCCCCTTAAAATTTATTCTCAACAGAGCAGCTAGTGTGACCCTTTTAAAGAAAGCAGTCATATAATGGCATTCTTCCCTCAAAATCCTTCAACAGTTTCCTTCTCTCAGAGTAAAAGCCCACAAGGTCCCATATAATCTGATCCCTAATGGCTTCTGTGACCTTATGTCGTGTCATTAGCCCTTTCACACCCTCTTTCCCACACTGGCCTTCTTGTTGGTCCTTGACATGCCACATGTAGTGTGCTCTCACCTCAGGGCCCTGATACTTGCTGTCCTCTCAAACCAAAGCATCCTCTTCCTGGATATTTACATGGTTTGTCCCTTTGTCCCTTCAGGTCTCTGCTCAAATGTCACCTCATCAGAGAGACCTTTCTTAACACACATACACACACACACACACACATCCCTTTCCCTCTCATCTGGCTTTTTCATTCTCAGAATTTATCACCACTTGATATTTGTTTAAATTTATTTATTCTGTATTTTGCTGCCCCATTCCTCCCGCAAAATGTAAGTTTTACACTATTCTCTTTGCTCCTTGTATCCAGAGTGCCTAGAACAATACCTGGAACTGATTAAAATTATATATTTCCTGAATAATTTAATAAAAGCCTGCATCATTATACAGGTATAGTGACCATGTTATAAATTACATAAATGTGGCAGATAGGGTAGGCTGGAGCAAAAACTAAACTTAAATGTGAAAAAAACAGGATGTGTGTCCCAAAAATGCTTCCTCTCAACTGTGTAAGTTAGAAACAAATATTTACTTTTTTCTCAGCCTTGGTTTCCTCATCTCCAAGTGCAGACAAAAACTGCTTTCCTCTACTGTATTTGCTTTTTGGAAGTCAAAAGTAACATTAGAGAACATAACTAAAGGTCCACGCTAATTGTAGAGAACTGTAAAAGACATAGGTGACTTCATTCTTATTTTTTTCTTTACCAAAGACCTTCATGGATGAAAAACTGGTTGCCAGACTTCATCCTTTTAGGAGCATCCCAAAGGCAAATTCAACAGCAATACAGATGGAGTTGAGTAGAAATGATGGTGAAATAAGAATGTAGGAATATAAACAACAGAAAAGTATGGCAACACCAACATACCAACAGGGCTATTTATACATATCAAAAAGTACTTACCTGTATATATCCCATCCAGAGTGATTTGGCCAAAAGCCTGATGCCTAATAGCAATTATTTCATGCCATTTTCCATCACTATATTGTTTGCCATGATCATTAGTTGTAGTTACTTCCACTGGTGACCCCTTAAGGGAATGAATGAATAAATAAATGTTTATACATGCATATCTACACATAAACACACACTTACATATTTCTTATAACCCAATTTACAAGTTTCAAAATTATGATCCTGATACAAGCATGCATACATTTCAAACAGAACTCAAAATTAAAGCTGATGTCTAGCATCATTCTGGCTTTCCTGTGATGTATTAATACTTCCCTATGCACCACAGTGTACAGATCTGTAAAGGTCTCATCTTTACAGTAAGAATTTCTTACAAAGCCACTTGCATTTTCTGGTGAATATAGCTATTCATCAGAAGGGTAAAGAATTTTCTATTCTAAAATTTTAGACTTTAAGTTTCATGGCATGAATATGAAAGAGAAGAGAATAATTTAAAACCAATAAAATACCACTCAAAATGAGTTCTGAAGATAGAGAGATGTCAGACAAGTCACTCTTATCTTCACAAAACTATCAATAACAAATGGGAATGACATTCACCTTAAAAACTAGCCAGTTGTGATACATTAAACATAATGGTGGAATTAAATGTAATACACAATGCTTTGTAGTCAAAATCCAATAATTACACTTCTGGCTAAGGTAATCATGTAATAGTTAAAAATGTGTTCCTAAGTGATAAGACATAGGAAATGGCAGATATTAAGAACAGAGTTTAGGAAATAGGAGGTAAGAATAAAAAAAAACTGAGGAAGAGAAATAGAAGAGACACCTGCCATCTCACTACTTTCGAGAAAAGTAAACACTTTTCCAGTATGTTATAGTAGCCTTGGTTACCTACAGTAACATTTTCAGTGTTAAGCGAATAAGACTAAGTGAAGGATATCCCAACTTTGTCACCAACAGCTACTAGTACTACTATTAAAGAAAAATAAAACAGAAATTACTCTAAAACTTCTAAATGGGAACGAATTTTCTTCTTAATAAAGTTGATTTACTTAGCAAGAATAAAGCTCATTCTAATAAAATATTTAAAAATTTAAAAATAAGATTGGGTAAAATATTACCAAAACATTTAATTACCAAAAATTTCACTAAACTCTAATAATTTTGCTATGCTGTTTTTTTCAAAAAGAGAAAATAGATAATTATTTGATGTAATGTAGTTGAAGATGTATATTGAAAAACATACAATGTTAATCGTACAATTTTTAGTATGATTTCTGTTTATCTTTCTCTGAAATGGCTTCAGTGATATAATATGTCCACTCTACACATTTAATTGGCTCCTGTCGGCCCTCATAAAGAGCTTGACAGCATGTATGACATACAGAATTTCATGTTACCAAAGTAAAAAAAAAAAAAAAAAGCTTTTAATTTCCCATGAGTATGAGTGGGTTGTCTCTCACATGGACAATATCCCAACTTTTACAGACAACTCCATCAGCTAGAAACATGACCATCTGGCAAGTTCTAGTCTTTGTATTTTTGTAGGTTGACTTTCCCTATATCTGTTTTGTCTACACACTCTTTTATTTTCTTCAACCCTATTTCAACATTTTAATATTTTACAAACACACATTTCATTATCGTAGTTTAATAATTAAAACCAGAACTGGAGTCGTGCCCAATTAATGTGCCCTGGTAGCATGCCCATTAGTTTTTCCATTAGTGAATTCAACAATACTAATGGGATTACTAGCATGGGATGCTAATTGGGCGTGACATAAGAAACTGGCTTACTTCTTAGCATACCCTTGCTAATGATGAAATTAATGAGCATTTTATTAAATGCTGTCTCATCAAAGTGTACTTAGTTAGCGTTAAAATTGTTACAAACGATGCTGCATTCTAAAGATCAGGTGTCTGAGTAAGTGGTTCTTCATATTTTGTTTGGCAACAATCTGAAGCATTAATAGTTCACTACATCAGAAATCACATTTATTGGAGACAAATTCAAGTACATTACCTACAGCCTCAGCATGCCAAACTCTCTTTATACTTACAGCAATTTAGAATATCATTTTTTGAAGATTATTTTAAGATTACTTTCCCTCACCAATGTTAGAAGAACAATTCTGTGATGACTTCTGGTGTCATATTATGCATGTTGTTCTTTCTATTTGGAACATATCAGACACATTCAATAGATGCTATTCTGAATTGTTTTAAAGCTTTCATTTTTACAGCTTCCTTCCAAGTAAGCCCAGAATATGATGTGAATTTCCTGTTAATGTCACTGAACATAGAATATTTAAGGGATAAACATAGATCACTACTGGTCACTAAAATATTATCTGATCAAGTATATTCAAAATTGAATTTAATCATGTGAAGAATGGGAAAATTATAGAAAATTGTTGGAGATAACAATAAATAGAAAATTGTTGGAGATAAAAATAAATACTGTAATTAAAAGTTGTAGTTAACTTTTCTTTATTGTATCTTTTAACAATGGCAAGTGTCCAGTTTGTAATATACAAACACATTTCCAATTTTATGTACTATGAAGAATCTCCTTTTCCCTAAACATTTATTCAATAGAATCCTTTGGATAGTTGGATGACAAACCAAATACATTTTTTATATCTATAGCCTCTATATTGTATTAAATTGTTATGTAAGGAATTTATTACTCGATTTTATTAAGATACTTCAAAAAGAGCAAAGTACACGATGACTTCAAGTTATTTTATAAATATGTGCTAGATAATTACTTCAAAATTCCTTGAAATTCTCTTCATAATTCAAAATTTGGCTATTTTGAATGAATTCAGTAAAAACAATTTTAAAATAACCATCTTGTTTTTTCCTGATAAAAGTCAAGCTATCTGAAAAACAGACAAATTTGAACAAGGCTGGGCATGGTGGCTCATGTCAGTAATCCTAGCACTTTGAGAGGCCAAGGTAAGAGGATTGCTTGAGGCCAGGAGTTCAAGACCAATCTGAGCAAAAGAACAAGACTTTTTCTCTAATTTTTTGAAAATAAAAAAAAAAACAACTAAATCTTTATGTAATCATTACAAAGCTAGACGTTTTAACCCAGAAAAATAGATAATTTTCTTCAGTTATGAGTAGTAGTATCTTACCTACAGTTATTGAGTCAGTCAGCCAGGTAATATGTCAATGGTCATTGATTTACTGAGCATCTACTATGTTCCAAAGACTGTTCTAAGTCCTGAGGAAGTATCTGTGGGCAAAAGATTCATAGACTTTGCCCTCACTGGATCATACAGTCTGATAAGAAAGACACACTAAGTACATAATTACTTGTGTGATGAGTATCAAAAGTATCCACTAGATAATCTCGTCCTCATTTAAAGATTAAAGGAGAAAAACTGGCTTAAAGTGTACCCAAAGTATTTAAAATATAAATAAATGTAATGCCAATAGAAGGCATATGAAATACACTTCTATACTTTTTTAAACCCAGGGTAGCTCTAACTTCATACAAGAAGCTGCATTGATATTACTTTGGAAAAAGAGAGCAAATAAGAGAAGAGTATTCAAAATTTTCACCATCCCTCAGTTTTAACACTTCTTTGTCTAAAAACGAGTGGGGCTTTCAATATAAATTTATAAAATATGTTTAGTACCTGTTTTAGAGTATAAATTCATTGGAAGTAAGGAAGGACACAGTCCTTGCTAGCATGAGCTCTTTGTTTCATATATAGATAGCATCATGACCCATGAGCATTTAGTGTAATGTATCTGATTACATTTTCTCAGCTAGATCCTAAGGCCATCCTGCTCAACCCATATCTTGTATTTTAAAAAATAATTGTCACTTTCCTGAAAACTCAAGCAGCTTTTACCTTATGGAGAGAGATTATTTCAGATAAAAATTTACTTACTAGACATCATTAAACCCTCCTCACCCCCTTTAGCCCCCAACTTGGCTTTAACAATTTTTTTTTTTTTGAAATAGGGTCTCCCTGTCACCCAGGCTGAAGTGCAGTGGCTCAGTCTCGGCTCACTGTAACCTCTACCTCCCGGGTTCAAGCAATTCTCTGCCTCAGTCTCCCGAGTAGCTGGGATTATAGGCACCTGCCACCACACCCAGCTAAGTTTTGTATTTTTAGTAAAAATGGGGTTTCACCATCTTAGCCAGGCTGGTCTTGAACTCCTGACCTCGTAATCCACCCGCCTCGGCCTCCCAAAGTGCTAGGATTACAGGCATAGCCACCACGCCCAGCGGCTTTAACAATTTGGTTAATACTTGGCTGGCACCTACGGACTATGATGTATACAGCTTAGGGTTTGGCTATACAGGGTAGGGACAGAGCAACTGGGGAAACTATTAGCAGTGACGAGTACTCTAAGCAATTGTGTGAATGAGAAGGGTAAGGGGGCAGAAATGATGGACAATGCCCTGTGAATGTTTCCCTGAATTCTGTTACCACGCTTTGCACCAGCCTGTCCAGGTGATCACTGTAAAGGAGATGAAAACAACTAGACCTGCCAGATGAGTTTCCTGGCAGCCATTCTCCGTTAAGCAGTTTGACCCCTTTACCCTTCTATCCTACAGAGTCTTAAGGTATTGCATCCTTTAGAAATAGCAACACCACATGTCAAAAGAGATGGCAGTCATGCTTCAGATTTGGGGAAATCATTTTTGGATTAATTCTCCACTGACTGTCCCATGTTTGGTAGCAGGGTGGCTATAAAAATACTCGAAATCTGTGATGAACAACCAATGGCCAGAATTCCAATGAGTGTCATTCTGTTCATTTCTGTGTTCCCAGTGCATAACCGTGAAGTCCAATAAATTCTTAGCAAAGTTTCATTGAATGAAATAATTCAGTGCTATTCAAATAATTGAATTCAGGGCTAGTTCTATCCCTAAACCACTCTATGACCCTAGTTAAGCCACTTCATCTAAAAGCAGGGATGAAAACAAAATCAACCTCAAGGGGCTACTTCAAGAATGAAATGAGATCATTAACAGGAACTCACTTTGTATACTTTAAAGCTCTATAAGTAAGTGGTCCTGTGATTAGTTTTTTTTCCATCTGGCTTCTTCTTAAATATCTCCAGATACTAACCGGTTGAAGGGGAAAAAGCAGAGCCAGATTTTTCTTTCTCATTGACAGTCTTCCATTTTACTGTACTCTCCCCTTTCTTTTTCTGATTTTTGTTGATTTTTTAACTTAGCATTTGCTCTCCTTTTTAACCTTGTTAATTTGGATGTCCTGAAGAACACTTTTAATTAGTATTAACTTATTTTTCTACAACATTTAAAATCAAACATTTGCCCTATTTATTTTATGAAAACAAAACGTCAGTATAATCTATTCACTTATTCCACCCACACCCCGCCACTAAGCTGGTATCTTCAGAACTTTTAATTCACTCCTTTCCTCTCCTTCAATTCTTACTAATTTTAGCAACAAGTGATTATTCAAGTTTTTTTCTTGCCCTTGCTATACTTCTATTTCAAAGATTCTTATTTGGCACTGTAAAACAGAGTTCTAGTCACTCTATCGTTAAATATTTAGGCATAACTTAATATTGCTAGATTTATTATTCACTGACGCTTCTTCTTTTTATATTTCTGACCCTGTTATTTTTCCTTTTGTCTAGGTTACTTACTGAAATATTTCTTTCCAACCTGGTGCAGAGATGGATTTTTTTTTCTGAATTTATGGATATCAACAACCATCTTTCTTTCATGTTGAAAAGCAGTATAGCATTGTAGCAAAAATCATGGTCTTTGGAGCTCCATTGCTTGTGTTTATAACCTGGCTTGGTCACTTATTAGTGTTGTGACTTGGGGAAAATGAACTTACCCGTGACCTAGATTCCTCACCTGTAAAATGGGAATATTAAGAGTATCTACTTCACAGAGTTGTTGAAAAGTTCAAATGAGTTTATGTGCGTGTGTAGGGCTGTGTGTGTGTGTGTATAGGCATATGTGTGTATGTAAATGTACAAATTGATGTATAGAGAGACCACTTAGAATAATGCCTGGAACAAAGAGGTCTCATAGAAGTATCAGCTTTGCTTAATCTTGGCAGGAAATTGATGAGTCTTTTCAATGGATTTATACTAAATTCCCTCTTAAATCAGATATTCTCTCCTATTTTTTGTTTCATCATTTTATGTTATTCCTCCTTTTCTTGAGCATGTGCTTTTTGTTTTCCTTCTGATTTCTTAGTGACAGTAGTAGTATCTATCTTTCTTGTTTTTGTCACATTTTTATGTATTTTGAGAGATTTCTTCAACTTAATCTTCTGACCTACTAATCTGAGGCTCAAAGTGTCTCTCCTCTAATTAATCTACTTAAAGTTTTCAAATAAAAAATAATATTTTCCATGATGTAATTGAATCAACTTCAGCTGATTTTTTTTAATTTATTTTTTATTTTTTTCAGTTGCCATCTGTCTTGCCTTCTGTGATAGCTGCTGCTTCTTCCTTTTCCTCTGGCTGCAGGATCTGCTTAAGTGTGATGCTATTTCCTTTTGCTTACTCACTGCCCACCTGCTGGCATCCTTTAGGAAGCTGCATTACTAGGGGACACTCAGAAATCTTTGTGTCTGAGGACCTACTGTGCACCAGCCAGGGAGTTAGCAGACCCCTGTCAAGTCATGAGGAGGGAGCCTTTCTGTCCCTGGTCCTTCGAGTGGCCACTGTGTGGCTCTCTCAGCTTCATGAAGCAGGAGGACCTTGGCCTGCTTCTTGAGTCTGGCAGGGTCCTCAGATACACTTGGTACAATAGGCCCTGCCTTTCCTCTCTAAGGTCAATGGATCTCCAGGGTACATGAGGCTGAGATCCTCAGTCATATCACTCAGTCCATGATCCTAGACGCAACTTGGATACAGAGGGTGAACGTTGTGTCTGCTTTACCAATGAAATGTAAAGGTGATTTAGATCATCAGTTTTAAGTTGAAGAACTGAGAAAATGGAAAGCTAATATATTTTACTTAGTCTTACTCATTTCTCAACTACTCACATGCCTAATATAATACCTAATATCAAATGCTCACTGATATTTGTTCAACTCAAGTGAAGACAACTGTTCAGTGCTTTCCCACTGCCCTTAGGAAAAATTCAGATCCTCACATTTGCTTACAAGGCCTTGAATGACTTGGTTTCTACCCAGCTTTTCAATCTACCACCTTTCCCTTTGTCTCTGTTCCCAGCCATAAGAGATTCATCTCAGTGTACTGAGTGTGCCATGTTCTCGTCCACCTCAGGAACTTAATATTTGCTGTTTCCTTAATATTTGCTGCTCACTTTGCCTGGAAACTTTATGCTCAGCACCTTCCTAGGTGGAGATCAGTATCTCCCCTGTACTGCCCCACCTGAAATATACACCCTCACATACAGACATATGCTCTTGTCCTGACCAACTTTTCTTCATTGATTTGTATCTCAGTTAAATATCACATTTCCAGAGAAAATTGACAACTCAGAAAACAATGTGTTTCTTTATTTTACGTTCCTATAACACATAGAATCCTAAATCTTTATTTTGACACAATTTATAATCATTTTAAACTGATTATTTTACTGTATCCTTTGCAGGGGCATGGTCATATTTAACTTTAAAACTATACTAGTCTGCAATGCCCAGCACAATAGTACCCGATAGACACTTAAATATTTGCTGGTGAAACAATGAAAAAAGAAAGACAGGGAAGGAAGAAAAGGGGACATGATTTTTTGCTATTAAGAAAAATAAAAATAGATCTCTTTAAATTTATTTGAAAGTTTTAATCTTCATTATAAGGTGGCATTTTGGTTGTTAAGCCCATAGATTCTCAGTCGGACCATGATGGTTTAAAAGTTAGCTCCGCTATTTTAGCTGAGGGCAAGTCACATTACTTTTGTAAGTTTCATTTTCTTGATTGGCAAAATGGGGATAATAATAGTACTTACCTTACAAGGTTTGAATGAAGATTCAGTGTGAAAACAGAAGTATTTACCTCAGTACCGGGCACCTACTAAATTCTTAAAAATATTAATTTTTATGATTTCTCATTTACCTGAGGATCGAAAAGAAAATAAAGACGTCCCTTCTTCAACTGAAGTGCAAAATACTCTTCCTGATTGCCAGGTGATGCTGCAAAGACAATCAAACCTTCAGGCACTTTTGTTCGAAAGCTGGCCTTAATGCCTGGTAAGACAAGTGTGATCAGCAAATCAGTGCTGGGGTTTTGTTGATTCTTTCTGATAAATGTACATTTACTTTCATTATTATTTATGATGTAGTGAGTACAGTCAGGAAATTATACACAGCAATATACTCGCATGGTCTAGGCCATTTGGTTTTAAATATATCCCATTTTAAATGCCACTCAGTACTTGGAATCTTATGCCTGCGTTCCTGCTAATCAATATATAATGAAGTTTAAATTTATGCAAAACTCATCAACCTAAAAAGACATATTGTCAACCCAAAATTGGATACTCAGAGTATCAATGTGAAAACATTATCAGAGAGTCATAAAAATAAATGGGTTTTTGACACGAGTGAAAGAAACACAGAGGGTCTTGCTTAAAATATGTATGAAGTTTAAAGAATGGGTTCAGTAATAGAAGTTAATATTGGAAAGACCTGCCATGAAGTGGCCTATAGAGGTAATTTCCTGAAACACCATCCTATAACCAAATGGTTTGCAGCCTTCAGAATTTTGGGATCTTTACTGACCCTTCAGAGCACATACTAGCCCTGCATAGCATAGGATATACAATGCTCTTTTCTCATAGAAATTTCCACAGCTTAGGAAGCAGGGGCAATATGCAACAGTCCTATGAATGATGCCTTCCCCCTACCATTACATGGTCCCATCTCCAGCCCTATGAATGATGCCTTCCCCGTACCATTACATGGCCCCATCTCCAGTCCTATGAATGATGCCTTCCCCCTACCATTACATGGCCCCATCTCCAGTCCTACCATTACATGGCCCCATCTCCAGTCCTACCATTACATGGCCCCATCTCCACTCTACTCAGTATCCCTCGTACTCAACACATACTATGGAGCTCTTGCCCTATGTAAGGCTTTTTGCTTAATATATAAAAACTGGCAAGAGACACAATCTCTGTTTTCAAAGAATTTCCAGTTTAGTTGAAAATATTAAATGTATATGTCTTAACAAATTATCCTGTAAGAATCAAATAGGAGCTCAAGACCATATATGAAAATCAAATAACATCTCAAGAACACAATAGTGAATAATGAATGAATACTGATATGAGTAAAAATACAGTCAGCCAGGATAATAAAAATTTAAAGGAAGGAGATCTTCCTTCAGGCTGGGCTGGTAACCAAAAGTCCTACACAGGTGGGTGGTGGTTAACTCAGATTCAATAGACAGCAACTACCCCAGAAACCATGTCTTAAGAGAAAAACTTTAGCTAGGATTTGAAGGCAGGAAAGCAGCTATCATTTGGTGAACATTGAACTGTCGTTTTTTCAACATACATCTGTGGAACACTAACATTTGTTGAATAGTACTCTGCTACACAGCAAAGAAGAAAAACTAATAAGCCTGTAACTGGCATTGAGTTCTAGTTGAGAAAAAAGACAATTAAAAAAAAGTAATGCGATGTGATAAATGGTATAGAGATACATACAAAATACCTGATTAAAAGAAATTGAGGACAGTTTTAGAGAATATAATACTTCAGCTTGTTTTCAGAGAATATGAAGGATTTGGCGGGAATTGTACAAAGGCTTAGAGGTATGGAAAGTTTGAGGAAGGCTGGTTGTGAGGGAGCAAATTACATAAATCTGGAGAAATAGGTGAGACCACATCTGTACAATCTGGCTTGAGAAGTTTGTATAGAAGACAAAGATGAAAAAGAACGCTGTGTTCTAAGTTATTTTTAGAGTACCATTCCTTTAGTCACAGCAAAGGTTAAGTTTAGGATACAAGCTTTAGACTTTCCAAGAAGGCAAATCAAATTTATCCTGGCCTTCTTGACTTCTGCATCTCCATCTTCTATGTTTTATGCTCTTGGCCATTTTCCACAAACTTGTCCTAGTGATTTTTATATCTCATTATTACACACTCTCTTCTTCTCTTACTCTGGTCTGCTTGAGTGTTGTGTTCTTGCTGTCAGATTCAGGAGGCCGTCCTTCCTGGTAACTCTTCCACTCCACAGAATAGAATCGTTTGCCCCAACAAATTGCTTTTCAGTAGTTAAACACACTTGGACTCCTGCTACTAGATGTATTGTTCTCTCTCATCTCCCCTAATAAGTGCACTGAAATGATTGAGCCACCCATTTGAAACTTATCCCATAAATTAATGGAAGAAATTAAAATTTGAGTGGAGAGCAGGAATGGGATTTTCAAAATTGAGACTAGGGCAACAAAATTGATGATGAAATGTAGAGAGGAGACATAACTTAGCTACACAGAAAAGAGGTGAGTGCTGTGCTTTGGGAGAATGAGACAAGGACAGACAAGTAACTGAATTAATAATTGAAAGGATAAACTCTATACATATCAGGAAAGGCACATTAAGACATATTGATATGAGGTGATGGTGTGGGGCAAAATGGTCCATTCTTTTCACCAATTATTGAGGAAAATGGGGTATTAATCACAGAAATAGAAATGTCAGATAAGGAAGGAAATCTGGGGTTAGGAATTATCTTTAGTTTTAGGCATACTGAACTTATGATGTAGAAAATTCTGTCTGCCATTTGGAAATGAGAAACTGAGTATCACAAGAGAAGATGGTGCTAGGAAAATAAATTGGCAATCACCTATCAAAAGCCATGTCTAAGAGACAGATTGTAGAGAAAGAACAAGAGCCTTTAATGGAATGTCCACATTTAAGAAAAGAAAAAAATAAGGGCAAGAATAAAGCTAGATCAAGATAATATTGTAAAATGGAAGCCTAGATAGGAGGGAACTTTAAGGAGGCAAGGTTAGTTAACTGTGTAAACACTTCCAATAGGTCCAGAATAATTAGAAATGAAGAAAAGCTTATGGAGCTGTTAATGACATAATTTTTTTCAGTTGAGTAGAATGGACTGACTCTTGACTGCCGGGCGATAAGGACCGAGGAAATGAATGAGTAGAAGATGGGTACAGAACACGAATTAGAAAAATCTGATAGAGAAAGAAATGAGAGACATAGAAATTAATTATTAGAGTAGACCAGGGAGATAAAAGGAAACATCTACCAGCAGAAACATAGATGTAAAGTCTGGTCTACAACCTGAGCAGAGAACAATTATATTTCTACCAACTCTTTTCTTCTCTTAAGCTTCTCTCCCTATGGTTCAGAGTAACTCTATTTGAGAAATCTTATCTTTCTGTCACCACTTTTTATGTGATATTTGGTATCATATATTATAATAAAACCTGTTCCTATAAAATTACACAGCTTGAGGTTATTTCACAAAAATAGCTGTAATTTGGAACATGAAGAGAGCAAAACTGTCTACCAGTGTGTTGGAGTCATCTATGTGGCAGTAGAGAGGAGAATAAAAACAAGGAATTGGGTGTTGGAAGATATCAATAATTGCTCATTCTGGGAAGACAACTACTTGTCTTTAATTCAAGAGAAATCTGATGAATGAAAATAAATCAGTAAGAATTACAGGAATATTTAGACAAGATACACTTGGGAATCTCATAAAAATTATGCACTATTTAAGAAATATTCAAGTGCATGTGTTTTTCTAAAATATATTATTTAATTTTCAAGTTTTATGCTTATATGAGAAAATGCACTGCTAGTGCAACTAAAATATAATACTTCACACAGATCAAGGAAAATTTCTTAAGAAGGGAAGCTATAGTATAAAAAAAGGCAATTGGATATGATGGTGTATGTGAGACTTTCCCACAGCATTTTCCAAATAATTTAATCTTCTCATTTTTCTCTTTACATTGCCAAAATAAATAATGAATGTCTTTTGCACAAAATCTATGACGAAATTAAAAATGCACACTTTCACTGAAACATCATATTCTTGACAATTAATTATTGCCGTAGATATAGATAAATTCTATCTTTTGAGCCAGATGCTGAAATCATGTAATCAATTCTTTAAATGAACTAAATAAAAAAGAATACATTTAAATATAAACATAATATTTTGATTAACATATAAAACATTTTAAAGAAAATATTATTGACTCTACCGTGAGACAGATTGGTAACACGCATAATTATTCAAAATTATTAACACTCTCTTTTCCTATAAGAAGACTATGTATTTACAGATTCTGAACTATTGACTTAGGCTTAGTGATGTGACTTGTGTTGGCCAAAGAAATGAAAGTGGACATGTGGTGGGCGCAGGAGAGCAGAAATTTTAATACAGCTGTGTAGTTGAACTTGTCTTCCTCTCTGCCTCATGAATGTGTTTCCATCCCGGGCCCAGGAACAAGAACTGTGGATCAGAGCCCAGCAGTGCCAAAATATTTTTGCTTTTAATGTTTGTGTTAAGCTGAAACACTGACTAAAATGGGCAGACAAGTGAAAATTATACTTTTCTCACTTGCTGAAATTTAGGTTTTGATTTTCAAAAAATGAGACAGAAAGGAAATGTTCTAAAGTTCAGTATTTTTCTTTCTAGTGTTTAAATAATAGAGCATTTCATGCATGTCTATATTCATTCATTCAGGAAATATTTAAGGAACACATACTTTGTACAAATGGTATACATGAGATGTGTAAAATAAACTTACATCCATGGCCTAACATTCTAAAAATATGAAAAATTCAAGTTCTACATGGAAATATTTAACTTTCAAGTAAGAGGGTTTACAACTTTAAAATTTAATCATAAAAATCATACACTTTCGAGGCCATGGATTAGGCAAATAATTCTTAAACAATAAACGTGAAGCTATAACATAAAGGGAAAAGTTGATAAATTAGACCATGTTAGAATTAACAACTTTTGGCTAACAAAAGGTATGAGTAAGAGAATGAAAAGACAAATGACATAGTGAGAGAAGATATTTGTAATATGTATATCTGATACCAAGATACATAGCCAGAAAAAAAAAATATGAAAAAGATGGTTGGTATCATTAGTCATCTGAAAACTGCAAAATGAAATGCAATACCGCTAAGTATCCACTAGAATGGCTAAAATGAAAAGGAAACACAAAGTGTAGCCAAATATGTGTGACTACTGTATATGTGTGTGTATACACATACACACAGGTATATATTACATATATTTTATATATAATATTAAATTAAAAAGTAAAATGTTAAATTTATAATATATAATGTAATAATATCTATACATGCAACATTCATAAATTACTAGTTGGTGTGTACAATCTCTTTTAAAAACTGACAGTATCTATTAAGCTATACTTCTGGGCCGGGCACAGTGGCTCACGCCTCTAATCCCAGCACTTTGGGAGGCTGAGGTGGGCAGATCACGAGGTCAGGAGATCGAGACAATCCTGGATAACATGTGAAACCTTGTCTCTACTAAAAGTACAAAAAATTTAGCCGGGCGTGGTGGCGGGCGCCTGTAGTCTCAGCTACTCAGGAGACTGAGCCAGGAGAATGGTGTGAACCCGGAAAGCGGAGCTTGCAGTGAGTGGAGATTGCGCCACTGCACTCCAGCCTGGGCGACAGAGCGAGATTCCGCCTCAAAACAAACAAACAAAAAAGTTATCCTTGTATCTTTTGATATGTGTATCTTTTTATCCAGCTGTTCTACTCCTGGATCTATATCCAGCCCCACCCGAATGCATAGGGTCAAAAGATATACAAGTATGTTTATAGCAAGACCTTTTATTACACCTTCAAACTGAAACATACACACATGTCACTCAACTGTACAAACAACAAATATAGCATGAGAATGAACAACTATATAGATGAATCTCACAAACATGGATATGTAAGAGACACTAAGAACACAGGAATATATACTGTATGATCCCATTTATATCAAGTTCAAAACCAGACAAAAATCCATGTATGATGTTAGAAGTCAAAATAGAGGTAATCCTGGCTGGGATTTAGAAAGGGCACAAGGCAGGCCCACTAGGGGCCCAGTAGTGTTCTATTTTGTACTGTGGGTGCTGGGTACACAGGGCTGTCCAGGTTATAAAAGTGGGTCAACCTGTACACTGCTACTTTTTGCACTTTTCTGTATGTATAGACTTCAACACAAACATTTTTCAAAAACCAAATGTGTCTCTCTTGAACTAAGAAACATAAAAAGCCATCCAAAAGCCTTTATTCTAGTCAATTTAACTTTGTTATTGCAGATACAGAAAAATGTAAGACATTTCAAAATGATCGGAAGTTGTCAGGTAATAGCCATACAAAGCTATTGTAAGAACAAAAAGAAATCAAGAACTAATACATTTCAGCTGATGAAAATTTTGCCTTCCAAAATCGAAATCAAGAGAAGGAACCTGTAATACAAGTCCCTAGTATGAATGAAAAAGCTCCTAAAAAGTTACTATAGATTTTTTAATCTTTTATCAGAAATTTAAATTCTTACAATGGACATGTAGAATATATAAAAAAATCCTACAACTCAATAAAAAGCCAAGCAACCCAATGGAAAATGAGCAAAACGTCTAAACAATCACTTGACTAAAAATTCTGATATGCAAATAACCAACGCTCACAAGAAAGATGTTCAGTGTCATCGTTCATCCAGGAAGTGCAAATTAAAACTACAATGAGACACATCTCCATACTCACTAGAATGGCTAAAATTAAAAACACCAAAATCTGCTGAACAGGTAATGCAATGGAAACTCTCATACATTGCTAATGTAAAGGCAAAATTGAACAATCATTTTGGAAAACTGCTTGGCATTTTCTAAGTTAAACATATACCTAGCCTAATCCAGTCTTCGACTTACCTTTTCATTTTTTTCTTTAATTTGAAGTTTTTATTCTTTTTTTTATACTTCAAGTTTTAGGGTACATGTGCACAACATGCACGTTAGTTATATATGTATACATGTGCCATGTTGGTGTGCTGCACCCAGTAACTCGTCATTTAACATTAGGTATATCTCCTAATGCTATCCCTCCCCCCTCCCCCCACCCCACAACAGGCCCTGGTGTGTGATGTTCCCTTCTTCTGTCCATGTGTTCTCATTGTTCAATTCCCACCTATGAATGAGAACATGTGGTGTTTGTTTTTTTGTCCTTGCGATAGTTTGCTGAGAATGATGGTTTCCAGCTTCATCCATGTCCCTACAAAGGACATGAACTCATCATTTTTTATGGTTGCATAGTGTTCCATGGTGTATATGTGCCACATTTTCTTAATCCAGACTATCACTGTTGGACATAGACCAACGGAACAGAACAGAGCCTTCAGAAATAATGCCACATATCTACAACCATCTGATCTTTGACAAACCTGACAAAAACAAGAAATGGGGAAACGATTCCCTATTTAATAAATGGTGCTGGGAAAACTGGCTAGCCATATGTAGAAAGCTGAAACTGGATCCCTTCCTTACACCTTATACAGAAATTAATTCAATATGGATTAAAGACTTAAATATTAGACCTAAAACCATAAAAACCCTACAAGAAAACCTAGGCAATATCATTCAGGACATAGGCATGGGCAAGGACTTCATGTCTAAAACACCAAAAGCAATGGCAACAAGAGCCAAAATTGACAAATGGGATCTAATTAAACTAAAGAGCTTCTGCACAGCAAAAGAAACTACCATCAGCGCGAACAGGCAACCTACAGAATGGGATAAAATTTTTGCAATCTACTCATCTGACAAAGGGCTAATATCCAGAATCTACAATGAACTCCAACAAATTTGCAAGAAAAAAACAAACAACCCCATCAAAAAGTGGGCGAAGGATATAAACAGACACTTCTCAAAAGAAAACATTTATGCAGCCAACAGACACATGAAAAAATGCTCTTCATCACTGGCCATCAGAGAAATGCAAATCAAAACCGCAACGAGATACCATCTCACACCAGTTAGAATGGCGATCATTTTCTTAACATTTTTGATGAAGTTGAATTTATCATTTTTAATGGTGAGTGCTTTGTTTGTACCTTGCCTGAGAAATCTTTACCAACACCAAGATGATCAAGATATTTTCTCATTTTTCTTCTAGAAGCTTTATAATTTCAGCTTTTATTTATTAGGTCTATGAACCCATCTCAAATTAAATTGTATGCATGATGTGAGATAGCGGTCAAGCTTTATTATTTTTTTGACTCCTATACACTATACAGTACCATTTGTTGAAAAGATAGTACTCTCCCCATTGAATTGCCTTAGCTCTATCAAATGTTACTTGACATTGGAAGTCTGAGTCTACTTCTGATTAATTTGCCAGTACTTACACAAATACTATAGTCTTAATTATTATGGCTTTATTTTAAATCTTGAAATAAGATGGCTAAGTCAGCCATTTTTTTAATACTTTATTCAATAGTATTTTGGATATTCTAGGTCTTTCAACTTGTAGAATCAAGTTGGGAATTTCTTCAAAAAAGCTTGCTCTAATTTTGATTGGAATTACATTAAATGAATAAATCGACTTCAGGAAAATGGCTATTTTAACAATATTTTGTTTTTCATCCACAAACATCATAAATCTTCATCTATTTAGGTTTACATTGATTTTTCTAAGTTATGTTTTATAGCTTTGGCTATACAAATATTTTCATTTATTTTGTTAAATTTAAATGCTATATTTTGCATATTCTTTTAAACCCAACTTTATTTGTTTAAATTGTTTATTGCTAGTATGTTCAATTAATTTTATTTATATTAACATTGTATTCTGCAATCTTTCTAAGTTCATTTATTAGTTTTAACACTTTTTCAAAGATTGTTCAAAGTATTTACATACAAAATTATGTCAATGACAAATACATTTTCTTTTCCTTTTCAATATTTATGACTTTTATATTATCGTATTGTTTTAGCAGTGTCTAGAACTACTGGTAAAGTTTGAACTAAAACTTGATCCCTATCTTAAAAGCAAAACATGCACTATTTCACTTTTTTATATATGTATATAAAATATATATAAGTATATTAAGTACATATAAGTATATATAATAAATATATATAATATATACTTTTTGCCTGCTTTATGGTCCAGCATATTAGCTGTAGAGTATTTGTGGTGTACATTTCATATATGTATGTGTGTATATATATATATATACACACACACATATATTCTGTAGAATATTTGCAGTGGTCCTTTATCTCTCCTATTCTTAGTTTGCTGAAAGTTTTCATTATGAGTAGGTATAAGATTTTGTGAAATGTTTTTCAGCTCTGTTGAGATAATATGATATTTTGCTATACTATTTCCTCTATTAATGTGGTAAATCATATTGATAGATTTTTAAAATTAATCCAAAATATTTTTTTCTCTCTCTTCCTCTCCTTTTCTCTCTCCCCCTCCTTCTCTCCCCTTACCACTCTCCACTCCCCAACACCCATCATTCTTGCAAACCAATTCTGGGCTTTGCTTTCTGTTTCTATTTAATTGATATCCAATTTTGTCTTAATTTTTTTTTATTTCTTATTACTTTGGTCTTAATTTGTTGTTTTTTGCCTGTTTTAAGAAGAAGATTAGGAAAGCTTGGACTTTTTTCTTCTAAGATAACCATTTAACCTATACATTTCTCTCCAGGCATTACTTGAGGTGCATTCCAAAAAGCTCATGTTATACTTTATTTTTTAATTGTTAAAAAATTCCCTTTTTCTTAATTGATAGGGCATTTAGAAATGTGTTGTTTAATTTGAAGTATTTAGAAAAGTTCCAGATAGTATTCTCAGATTGATTTCTAATTTAATTCTATATAAACAGAGAATATACTCTGACTTCAACTTTCGAAATGTATTAAGATTCTTTTATGGCCTAGCATATTAGCTGTAGAATATTTGTAGTGTACATACTTTCAAATGTACATACTTTCCATGTACATTTGAAAAACAATAGCTATTTTCCAGTTTTGTATAGAATGTACAATAACTGTCACTGAAGTTTGTTGATAGTGTGTTTGACTTTTCTGTATTTTTATAGATTTTTATCAACTTCTTTTATTAAGTACTAAGAAAGTCATTTAAAAATCTCAAAATATAGGAGAGAATTTGTCTATTTTGTCCTTTAGTTTGTAAACTTCTGCTTTATGTATTTTGAAACTCTATTACTACATATTAGCACATTTAGGATAATTTATTCTTAACCAATTGACTATCATTATAAAATGTCTATTTAGTAATATTACTGGTCTTAAAGGTTATTTTGGCTGATATAAATATTGCCACTACCATTTTCTTATGACAAATGTTTCATGGTCTATTTTTTCCATCCTTTTACTTTTAAGCTTTTTATGTTTTTATACTTAAAGTATGTTTCTTGTACACACTTTATGAGTCTTGCTTATTTAGCCAGTTTAATCATCTATTCTTTTTGATTGTTGTGTTATGTGCATTTATATTCAACATAATTATTAATATGTTTTGAACTTAATTTTACTATCTTGTTATTTGAATTCTCTCTTTTCTTACTTTCTTCTTCTTCTTTTTTTTTTTTTTTTTGCATTTGCTGTTTGTTATGGATTAGAGGAGTTACCTTAACATTCCATTTTTCTACCTTTTTCATCTCCCTAGCTAGACTTTAGACTTTTTAAAATGGCTCTCTAAGGATCATCATATGCATTCTTAACACACATATTATCACAAATTAACATTATACTACTTAACATATAAGATCCTTACAGCAACTTACTTCCATTTACCATTGTCCAATTATTTGTACTATTTTTTCATACAGTTTAATTTTATATATGTTGTAAACAGCAGAATATATTAAATGTCTTGTTTTCACTAATCGAATGTCCTCGAAAGAATTTTTAATAATATTTTCTGTTTATTCACATTTTTAATTTCAATCTTCCTTCATTCTTTCCTCACATTTGAGTTATTATTGGTATTTTTTTAGCCTAAAAAATTTTTAGCACTTCTTCTAATGCAAGACTATTCATGATATAGTAACTCATTTTTTAATCTAAAAATGTCTTTCAAATTATTTTTGAATAATATATTCACTGAATATAGAATTGAGATTGGTGTTTTAAAGTTTCTAAAGATATTCTATTATCTTCTAGCCTCAATTATTTTTGACAAAATGTTAGCCTTCATTCCTTTCATTGTTCTCTTCTATGTAGTGTCTTTTTCCTTTTCTCTAGCTGATTTTAAGGTTTTTATTTCCTTAATCTTTTTTTTTTTAGTAATTAGACTGCGAGTATATAAGATGTGGTTATATTATATTTATTCTACTTGGAATTCATTGAGTGTCTTGCATTTTTAGGTTGTTTCATCATCAAATTTGAATATTTAGCAACAGTTATTTCTTCAAATATTTTCTGCCTATTTCTTCTTCCTGGAACCCACATCTCCATGTATGTTAAATATCCTGATATTATTCCACATGTTATCAATCTGTTTTTTTTTAAACCTATTTTTCTCTTTATTTTTGTTTGGTTACTTCATAATGATATGTGTTTAAATTCATTAATCTTTTATTCTGCAATGACCAGTTTGCTAGTATATTTATCCAATAAAGTTTTTATTGTAAATTTATACTTTTCAGATCTAGGATTTCCATTTTATTTCTTCTTAGAGCTATCGTTTATCTCTTAAAATATTTTATCTTTTCACCCATTATATGAATTTTACCTTTAAATTTTTTAAAATGTTTACAATATTTGCTTTAAATTCTTTGCTTTCTAATTACAGTAATTTGGCAATCTGTGGATATATTTCTACTGACTATGTAGAACTGAAGTTGGGCTTTAATTACATTTAGTTCACTTGTGTTTAGCTCAACCTTCAACCATTGGTGATGCCACCTTTTGGATCTTATCCATATTTCAGCTAGCATGGAACTTGGCTGGGATTATAAATATTTTTGGTTCATATTTGGATTAAATTTATTCATAATTCTGGAATCCAATCATGGCAAGATTTCATAGGAATCCACTTCTAGGGCCTCTTCGACTGATATTATCTTAGCAAAATTCAAGTGTGGAGGATAATAGTGGAACCTGGGGCTGAGATACTTGCTTTGGCATTTAGACTTCTAGATCCAATTTCATCTTACTAGGCCACATTGTTGTCTAAGGGTGAATGGTTTCCTCTTGACCTTAAAAATTCTCCCCATCTACAGTAGAATACTCTTTTGCTGTTTGAACAAGTGCTTAGCCTCAAATATGGAAGCTGCCACAGCACGCTGATCACCTATGAAGCACTTATTTCTTCCTAAAATTCAGTTCAGCCAGGGTTTTCTGCATTGGTTGCTCCTTGATAGACTCATAGAAAAAGATATTTCTTTAGTCTGGTTTTCTTGTTACCATGAAAGTGAAGTTCTTTCCCACTCTTCTACACCCCAATTTGAAACAGAAGTTTCTAATTATTTTATGAGTAATTTTGTGAGAACAGGAATGCAACTGTTTTATATATATTTCTCTTGACTCCAGTCAATTTGCAGATTGTTCAACTGGTTCTATATTTTCAATGGATTATCTTGTATTTTACAGGAAATATTATCAGAAAATAATAATTATCTGATCAATTTATGTCCAACTTTTAAACTCCTATTTCTTACTGCATTAATCAGACCTCTGCAACAGTGGTAAGTGATAGCAGTGATAAATTCTTCTCTTTTTAACACTATTTTATGTTTTGTAAAAATTGACATTTATCTACATATTTGTTCAATTGTCTAATCATCTTCATATTCAATATTTTTTCTTGTAAATTCTGAATCTTTCTTACTTAAAGATATACCTGTATTTTCCAAATGTACCCTTTATAGAGATGATTTCTCACAAGAATTTTTCAAAAATTTAGGATAGCCTTTAAGCCAGACATTTTCTATTTCTAGCCTTCAATAACAAGGTTAACAATTTTTTACTTTAGAAACAGATATTAATCCATGGGTTTAGAAAAGTCAATCAAGTATCACATGATGTTAAAAATAACAAAAACAAAACAAAAACCCAGCCAGGCACAGTATCAGATGCCTATAGGCTCAGCTATTTGGGAGCCCAAGGCAGGAGGATGGCTTGAACCAAGGAGTTTGAGTCCAGCCCGGGCAAGATAGCGACATAGTGAGACCCTGTCTCTAAAACAAAACAAAACAAAACAAAAAACTAACAACAAATACTAGTTAACTTTTAGCAGGAAGAAAAAAAATGGATTAATGAAAGGAAGAAATGAAAACATCAGCCTACATTAAAACATAAAACTAGAGAAAATAAACAGTAGACAATAACTTAAAGATACATTAGTTCCATTAACTTGCCTTTGCTTTCACCAAAATACATGTTTGCTCTGAATAATAAAGATAAACAAGAAAGGCATAATACTTATTTTAAGGGAAACCCGTCCTATAGTAGTAGAAGTATTTGCATCCAAATGAGTACAAAATATTATAAAGACCCAGTACAAGAGGGATATGTAATCTACAGGTAAAAAATAGCAAAAAAGTGATGAATTTTGTTGAAATGAGAGCAAAATGATATACAGAAAAAGTTCACAGAAGCTGTGATGGTTGAGCAGGACTGTGAAGAATGAATTAAAATTCAGTGGGTGCACAATGAAGTGAAGGTCATTACAGGGCATCAATAAATAAATGTTCATAGAAAGGAAGAAATTGCAGTCAAAGAGAAAGCACTTTCTTCAAACTACTACCACCACCAGACTGTCTGTTTCTTGTTGATTTTTATAACTACCCGTATCTGGCCAGGCATGGTGGCTCACGCCTGTAATCCCAGCACTTTGGGAGGTCGAGGCAGGTGGATCACTTTAGGTCAGGAGTTTGAGACCAGCCTAGCCAACATGGTAAAACCCGATCTCTACCAAAAATACAAAAATTAGTTGGGCATGTTGGCACACTTGTAATCCCAGCTACTCGGGAGGCTGAGGCAAGATAATTACTTGAACCCTGGAGGCGGAGGTTAGAGGTTGCAGTGAACTGAGATCGTGCCACTGCACTCTAGCCTGGGTGACAGAGTGAGATGCCATCTCAAAAAAAAAAAACAAAAAAACAAAACAAAAAAAAACTACCTGTATCTGCAGTCTGCCTAGTATTCCCTGTTTATATCATAGAAGAAAGTATCAAACCAAAGTGTTGAGACGAGGGTGAAAGGTGTCAGAATCTGGTGCTATCGCTAAATTCTCCTTCTCCTTCAGATACATTAACCAAATCCATTGATCTCAGTCCTAGGTATATGACAAACAACACATTCTTCAAATCCTGCTAGGAAACACATGAAATAAATGAGTAGAGCTTACGGATCTAAAGCATGTTCTTTGACTCATATTCAACAGAAAATTCCAATATTATAATCAGAATGATATGACTCCGTTTAAAAAAAACTATCAGAAACTTTAAAAAATGCTTTATTAAACTAGTAGAATAAATTGGTCAAAGATGTATAAAGAACTGCGGAAAAACAAGACGAATAAAATATGCCAATACACTACTCAAAATATACTTTTTTCAGGAAACTAGAGTATGGAAAATCTAGTATGCATAGGCTCCTGAAACTAAAAAGAAAATTTTCACATAAAATTAATTTATTCTATTAGCTAGGTATTTTCTTATTCTTGCACACATAAAGACAGCAGAAACCCCTTGGTTTTATTATCAAATATCCCTTCAGCTTCATTCCTACTCAATCCAATTGCTCAGAGATGGATTTCCAGTGCCTAGTTAGTGCATTAGGGAATGTAAAAGTTCATTTTCATATAGAAGTAACTCTGGCTATATAGTTTAATTTAAATTATGCAAAACAGTCCCTAAATTAGAAAAACTTTTTCTTTTTACTTGACTGCCATTAGGTGGTGCTAGAAATGTCTCCATTCATAAACTATTTATGGCTACAAGCTCTATAAATACATGAATAACAAAATCTCCATTGATTATATTTGACAAAATAACAGTTCAAAACTAACCTGAAAATATGAGTGCCCTGGAATGAATCCCCAAACATTCCTTAGAATACCAAAGTTGTGTTATCTTATTATTTAAACATGTATTTTTTCTTCCTTTTGAAAATTATTTTTTTTCAGTTGCTTACTACAAAAGAATTCAATAAATATTAGATTAGCATTCTAAAAATTACAATGGAACTATAGCTTAGGATTAAAAAGTAGGGAAATACCTGAGGAAAAAAACAAGAATAACATGCTTTAATGTAAAAGAAGTGTTGAGAAATGATTTCATTCTGATCTGTATAAAACAAAGAAATGTGTTTATGAAAACTTTTAGGTTGTGGGGTGTGAAGGTTTGTTGCATACATGAATTCGTGTCATGGGGGTTCGATGAACAGATGATTTCATTATACAAGAATTAAGCCCAATACCCAATAGTTATCTTTTCTGCTCCTCTCCCTTCTCCCTCCCTTCACCCTCAAATAGACCCCAGTGTCTGTTGTTCCTTTGTGTTCACGAGTTCTCATTATTTAATTCCCCCTTATAAGTGAGAACATGCAGTATTTAGATTTCTGTTCCTGCATTAGTTTGCTAACGATAACGGCCTCCAGCTCTATGTGCCTGCAAAAGACATGACCTTGTTCTTTTTCATGGCTGCATGGTATCTCATGCTGTATATGTACCACATTTTCTTTATCTAGTCTGTCATTGATGGGCATTTAGGTTGATTCTGTGTCTTTGCTATTGTAAATAGTGCTGCAATGAACACCCGTGAGTATGTGTCCTTGTGGTAGAATGATTTATATTCTTCTGGGTATATACCCAGTAATGGGATTGCTGGGTCAAATAGTAGTTCTGCTTTTAGATCAAAGAATGTTTTCTTTCATCTTTTGAAATAATCTCCCATTCCTTCCTTGGAACTATTAAAATCTGTAGCTGTCTAAATGTGACCTTTATAAGGACTTATCATGTTTTACAACCTCCAAATGATAAAAAAACAAGAAAGTAATATCCACCAGATAGTTTATGAAATACATATACATGCTATAGTGCTCATTTCCTGAGCAGAATAGCCCATATGTTCCTACTCTTAAATGGAGATACTGAATTGCATGATCTCTAAAATCTGTAGTAGTGTGTGAATTTATAAATTAATGAAGTGAAATTGTCATCTCACCGCCTTTTCATTTCTGAGTTCACGGCAAGAAACTTCTCAAGTTGTGTAATTTCCTTTCCATACGAATAGTTTTCAACCACTGTCAGGCAAAACATTTCTAGCACTAGGAATAGTTTGGCCTGGCATTTCTGGAAAGACACCAACTAGTATTCAATAGATTTAAAATGAAATCTTATTCTAGTTTTAATTTGTATTTCCAAGATGAATAGTGACTTTGATCTTTCATCATAGTTCTTCATTTGGATACTTTTTTGTCATTTGTGCATCCTTATTATTGATTTGTAAGCGTTTTTTCCACATTAAGGGTATTGTTTCTTTGTCGCATGTTAAAGTCGTTTACTTTTTTTTGACAATTGGCTTTTAAATGTTATTTTTAAATGTAAAAAGGGGGTCTATTTTTGTTTTAAAATCTAAATTTTTTCATTAATGGTGTCTCCCTTTGCTTTTTATAATTGGGCTTCCTAGCCCAGAATTTGTAACTTACTTATATTTTTCCCATTCATTTTCTGTATTTTTATATTTAATTTTCTGGAAAAAGTAAAGTATTAAATAAAAAATTTGTAATTTATTTTGACATGTAAAGTGAGATAGGGATATATTTCAGTTTTCTTTCTTACTTACAAATTTACTAAAAAAATTGCTTTTTTTAGTAAATTTTTAAAATTCTGCTTTTAGTTACCTATCAACTCATTCACTCTTTCGTACTAATATTAAAATAATTATCATAAGTTCTTCTTTTCTCTTTTCCTTAAATAGATCCTGCACATTTCTTGTTAAGCTATAGTGCTTATTATATATTTAACTGATATTAAGAAACAGATCATTTTCAGATTTGTTATTGCTGAATTATAGAAAAAATATTTATTTTTATGTATTTATTTATAGCTAACCATCTCATTGTACTTCTGTTATTTATAATAGGTTTTGATGGTTTTTTTAGGTATAAACTTATTTTCTGGAAAAAGTTGATAATTTCATCTATTCCTTTTCAACAGCCATAATTCTTTTTTCTGTCATTACACATGGGTTATATCATCCAGAACAACACTAAATAACAGTGGAGGTGATAAGCATTATTCATTGTCCCTAACTGGTAAAAATTGATATCATTTTTAAACCCTTAAGTAAAATGTTGACTCTTGGTTTTTCCACTTATTATTTTTGTCTTAGGTAACTATGTTTCTAGTTCATTTTTTACATAATTTTATTCCTCCTCTTAGCATACACTTCTTGAGTTGCTATTCTGTGAAAGATAAGTAAAGCTGACTACCATGCATTTTAAATTTTTAGGAAACTTTAGGCTAAAAGATGAAGAAAGCAGTTAGGGGATATTATCCAGAAAGAAAACATTTTAGGTGAGTGGTAAACCATGAAAAAATGAAATTTCCAGTGAAAGGATTCACCAGCGCGAACACCAATAGCAACCAACATGTTCAAATATGACATGCCACCAGATGCCATAAAAGAACAACTCAGGTCTTCCCCTGAATAGCTTTTTAATCTTAGCTACAAATATAGAACTATAGGCTTATATGTATGTAAAATTTTAAGTTAAAATATAGATACAGATATATAGATATTAATAGATATCTGTGGTTATTTAGATGTATATTTTCATAGATATATATCGATCTATATACAGCTACCTATTTATATCTGTATCCATATGTATATATAGAGAGAGCTCTATCCAGGCAGATATAGGTATCTATGTATCTTTCCATCCCTCTCCAAATTATCAACCCCAAATTGCCCTTACAAACCAAGATATTTATTTATTTTTGTTTTGTTTTGTTTTGTTTTGTTTGAGACAGGGTCTTTCTCTGTTGTAAGGCTTGAGTGCAGTGGCGTGATCACGGCTTACTGCAGCATTGACCTCCTGGACTCAAACAATCCTCAGCAATTCTCCAACCTCAGCCTCCTGAGTAGCTGGGACTACAAGCATGTGCCATCACACCCAGCTAATTTTAAAAAAATTTTTTGTAGAAACAGGGTCTCACTACACTGCTCAGGCTAGTCTAGAACTCCTGGACTAAGCAATTCTCCCTCTTCAGCTTCCCAAAGTGCTGGGATTACAGGTGTGAGCCACTGTGCCAGGTACCAAGATATTCATGCAATTGTTAATACAAGATCAAGATTTCTCAAGAAAAATTATATAAAAGTACATTATAAAAGAGACTTTTAAAATCAGAGTATATAATTAAAAAGTAAATTATAAAAATATACTTGAATTTATTATAAAAAATATTTTTCTTAATCAGAACGCTTCTATCAACATCCAAGTGTTGTACATTTTTATCCTCCCTTTATACATACTATATTTATTCAATTCCCATCACCTTAATAGCCATAATATTTCATCTATTACATAAATACACCTCACACTGAATTCATTTTGGAAAACAACTGTGTCTCGAATTGAAGTCATAATAGTCTAAAATACAAATTGAATGCCATTTAATGGCAATTGAATTATGAATTGTAGAAATCTACATAAAGGACTTGCTTGTTTTGTAAAGCAAAAGAGAAAATTCAGGATGCATTTTTGTTTTTTGAAATAATTTCTATTTTACCTTGACACCTTGTAAAATTTTTAGTATTTTAACAAGTGACTCTATCAAATAAAGCATTTAAGCTTAGGTTAAAGCAAAATGTTGGTACTAATTGTAGTTATAAAAATATTTTTAATAAAAATGAGTTTTTATCATTACTTTGTGCTTCTATAAAATTAAATAACTTTTTACATATTTTTATAAAACACATTAGTTCTAGTTTCATGTTTTATACCTCAAATAAGATCCAGGTGCATGCATAGATACATGTATATAAATTATATTTCATATTTGTAATTGCACATTTACATATATAAACATACAGATACTTCATGAAATTAAATTTATATTATTTTGATAAAAGAAATCTTAAAAATTGATCTTACAATATCTACTAAAATATACTGTATTTTATTTTGTGAAACAAGCATTATGGGGGGAAAAATAAAATTCCACTAACTTGAAGGATTAGTAAAATTGCTGAGTGACCTTGACCTTGGAATGATTTCAATGGTGTCCATGTCAAGCATAATGGTAGAAAGTGTTCAATGACCCAAAAGGACATTAAAGAATTTTACTTTGGGGGTTTTACCCCAAAGCCCTCTCTAGTAACAATCTCAGTGGATCCCAAGCAATTGGACCAATACAATACTTTATACCAGACTCCTTTGGAAAAAATTAGAGTCCCAGAAATGGAATGAAAGCAAAACCACTTTTCTTGTTGCACTTTTAAATAATAGACTGTTAACTCACAATGAACTCACAATCTCCACTCCTGATTCTGACCCTACATTTTGAATACAATATTAGGATCACTTCAGGGTTCTTGTACAGAAGAATCCTGCTTTAAAAAGTAAGGGAATAACAAAATGAAGGAGCTGGCTAACATCCTAACATTATGACAAAAGGAAAAAAAAGCTAACACAGAAAACATCAGACAGGATTAGGAACTTCCTGCAGATCAACACTTGATCACACATCTAATTTTGAGTGTGCTAGAACAGTCACATCATACTCCCCCTCCTTTAAACAGAGAAAGGAAAGGAAGGAGGTGCTCCTGAGGGAAGCTGATTTAGCATAACTATGAAAATGACTAAACTCATGGCCATTACCTCTCTTACCCCAAGCTACTTTATTTTGCTTGTCAGGAGTAGGGCAAGAAGTCTGTTGGCTGCCTAGAATGACACCTTGTCTTTGGTAGCCATGGTTTAGTAAAGATCCAGTATTTTACTAAAACGGCATTTTGGAGGCTCTCCACAGACAAAGAACATGTTAATAAAATAAACTAGTGTCCTCCTTCCAGGCCAAGGAATACCTAAACTATCATTATGGTCAGACTGCAATATTTATCTCCAAATACATAGTTTGTAAATACTAAGATTCCAATAATACATGTCAAATGAATGAAAGAATAAAATCTCATAACTATTTTAGTAAACCATATAATTATATAATCACTCTTACTATCAGGAAGTAAATCTTTATATATAACTGAGCACATTCTTAATGCAACTTAATTTCATTTTCCTTAGTTCACACTGATGTGGGAATTAACAAGTATTAACAGATCTGCATGGTAACAATACACATATTTGAGCTTGGTTATTAATTCATTCCTCATACTTTAATCATCAGGACACTAAAATATTAGGCACATTCAATTCAGTAGAAGTAAAAACTGTTCAGAAATTAGAGGGATGTTTGCCTTTGTGTAGGCACACCTATTTATAAACTTTTAAGTGTTTTAGCTAATACAACTATATCTTCCCTCAATGAAATCACTTACGATATGTGAACCACTTTAGAGAAAAAATAGCTTCTTGGTCCTCACTCTGACCTCATACACACGCAGAAACACAGACACACATACACAGACACACACACACACATAGACATATATATATCTGTATATATATATGCACAGATATATATATACAGATATATATATGCATGTACACACATATATAGATATATATGCATGTATACACACACACACACACACACATATATATATATTATATATATATATATGCATGTATTTCTCCTCCAAAGGAGTCATTTTGTTAAGATATTTCTTTGGTAAAAGTGAAAAAAAAGTATGGGAAGGGGAATTTGATGTTTGGCTCAATGATTAAAAAACAAATGCTAGAGCCAAGCTTTCAAAAACTAGTTTCAGCACTTAATTTATATGTAAATTTGGACAAATCGTCTAACTTTTCTACACCTAATATCCTCCTCTATAAGTGGGCAATGAGAGTTTCTTCTTTCACAAGTCTTTTGGGAGGATTAAATGAGTTAAATACATGAAAAGTACTTAGAACTATTTGGCCCTATATAAGTATTAGCTATTATTATTAAAATCTGTTCACTGTATTTGTTTGGAGAGACCCTCAATTTGGTATAAACAGCAAAGAGCTATATATTTTAGCACTAGTTTTACCCATTACAAAACATAAAGCATCTAACTAGAGAAATCCTGAATACCTGCAAAGTCCAAGAAAAAAGGGAACCAGCAGCTTGAGCCATCTCAAGGACTTCTCTATGGGAACAGAAGCCTTAGCATCCTCACCTACACAGTCCAGCTTCTCATAAGCACACAGTCCTCTATCACACAGAACTTTAGCTCTGTGTCAAAGTCCAGCAAATCCGTACTCTATTCAAGAAATGTATATTGAGTGTCTCCAACAGACAATGCTCGTCACTGGAGATACTAATATGGAAAAGACATGATTGCCACTCCAAGAGCTCAGAGTTTAAAAAGACAATACTCGCTTTTTGTTTTTTATCTTTAGTCAACATTCTTCTTGTTCACTTTCCCAAGATCTAGGCTCTAAACAATTCCTGATCTACAAACTCTGCTGGGGTAACCCCCTTGCTAACTATGATACCACCCTTTAATATTGAATGCCCAGTTCATCCTGTCAGCCACCCATTAAGGACCTCAACAGGTCCCCTGGATTACATCCACAGAAAAAAGCAAGTTTCTCTCCATGTACAGTCTTAAACTCTTGGCTGTGCCCAAACAGAGACTAAACAAAAATGTCTCATTTCTGAACTAGTGTTTAGAAACACTGTTATGGCAGCATTAGGACTGAATGCCACAAGTCTGCAGAGCTTCTGAGAAACAAAGGACTGCCTACATTCTAGAAAAGCTGGTTGTTTCATCACAATACAGAAATTAAAAATCACTAAGCTATTATGTGGCAAACACATTCTGTTCCATTTTATTTATTAGGATGATCTTATACGAACTATTCAAAAGGCTTATTTTTAAAAAAGGAGTTCTCCCCAACCCCATCACTAAATACTTCAGTAATCACTAAGTAGCCATTTATTCAATTTGGTAATGGTCTGATTAAACAGCTTTCTAGTACACTAAAAACCATAGAGGTGAAATAAATGTTCTAGGTCCTTCCTTTTAAAAATAAGTCAAAATCTGATATATTTCAGTAGAACTGGGTTGTTTAGCTTTGTATCAGTTAGCTACTCTAATATTACAGTATATAATATATAACATTATACATACGGTATATATAACAATATAACATATAATACTAAATATAAAGACCAATTATTCAAAGCAATAGGAACTCTATGTTGTTTTAAAGTTCTACTACAATTTAATTTCATATATATTAATTTTGGTAAGAGATAATGTATTTTAATTAAATGAAATATCCCATATAAATAATTTTTTTTATTTTTTTCCAGGAATTTTGACAAGATAATTAAACAAAACTGAGCATGTGTATCATTTCACTGCATTAACAGAGGCTCTTCTCCTTACAAACAGACTACCTTCTGAGAATGTTAGCAAATCTGTCCCACAAATACAGTTGTGATACAAACCATTAACAGTGCCATCTGTTGGTAGCAGGCAATGTTGATATGCTTTCTTTCTATGGTGCAGTTTCATTCCTATCTATAGACATCCCTAGGTTGAAAGGAGCTTCTCTTCTTCCAAATGGTTATTTCCATGTGCACATACATTGATGGATTTACTTTTCCTCCTCAACACCTAGCCAAGAGTCAGGTACTTCGTGGATATTCACTTGATTTATTTTATTGAAAAAGAATAAAATCATAAACATTTTTCTAATGTGGATTTAGAATAAAATAAGTACAAAAAAGCAGATACATATTTTTTTCAGTCATCCAGGATTGCTTAACCTTAAAATGCAAGTTTTGTTTGAGATATTATTAATGACTCTTGACATTTGACTATAAGATTGAAAAATAAGTCATTTAAAGTTTAGGACAGCTATTAAAGCAGGTCATACTAAATAGCAAAAAAAAAAAAAATGGCTGGGTGCTGTGGCTCACGCCTGTAATCCCAACACTTTGGGAGGCCAAGGTGGATGGATCATCTGAGGTCAGGAGATTGAGGCCAGCCTGGCCAACATGGTGAAACCCTGTCTCTACGATTTATTTATTTATTTAGCGATGGAATCTCGCTCTGTCACCCAGGCTGGAGTGCAACGGCGCGATCTCAGCTCACTGCAAGCTCCGCCTCCCGAGTTCACGCCATTCTCCTGCCTCAGCCTCCCGAGTAGCTGGGATTACAGGCGCCCGCCACAGCGCCCAGCTAATCTCTTGCATTGTCAGTAGAGACGGGGTTTCACCATCTTGGCCAGGCTGGTCTCGAACTCCTGACCTCATGATCCACCCGCCTCGGCCTCCGAAAATGCTAGGACCACAGGCGTGAGCCACCGCACCCGGCCTCATCTCCACTAAAAATACAAAAATTAGCCAGGCATGGTGGTGGGCACCTGTAGTCCCAACTACTCAGGAAGCTGAGCAGGAGAATCGCTTGAACCCAGGAGGTGGAGATTGCAGTGAGCCGAGATGGCACCACTGCACTGCAGTCTGGGCAACACAGTGAGACTCTGTCTCAAAAAAGAAAAGCCAAAAAAAAGTAAGAATGAGAGGACTTCAATATGATTACATGAGACAGCAAGAACAAGCAAAACTTACACACTTTTACATCCCCAAACATTATTGATTATTTCAGTATTTAACATGTCATATTTGATAGTTTTGTTAAAAGAAATGAGTTTTATGGTAGTATTTTATAAAGTATTTGAACATTTATTTAAGAGGTGAACACAGTGAGAAGAGGGCATAATATGTAACTTCTGAATAAGTAGGAACAAATCCTTTAATTATTTGGCATAGTCAATAATATATATTAGTTTCAAGACAGAAATGTATAATGTATTGGTCAAAGATTAGTACAATTTAAAATTGTTTCCAATGTAAGACTAATAATATAATGTTAAAACTGCTAAAAGGTTACCTATGTTAAACTAAAAGGTTGAATGAACTTTCCTTCAGTAATGATAAATTTGTGAATAAATGAATAAATATAAAAGTAAAGAACATAACTTATATTCCAAATTTTAGACCTAAGGGAAAAATAAAATCACCTTGATTTAAATTTTGCTGGTCTTTTTTTCTTTTTTTAAACAGCTAATTCGATACCTGTTTTTATTTTATTTTTTTGCCACTCTATTATACTCACCACTGGTAAAACAAACAGGACATTTTAGCTTTAATCTTCTTACTACATAACCCAAATAACTTCAGTCATGTTTGCATTAATGCTGCATTAATCATGTTGTTGCGTATTAATGAGTTTTCAGGCTATGCTAATTACTGTCATAGATTCTGCAGCAGCCCATTAAATATACAAATTACAGAATTAAAGAGCCAGAGCTCTTCATGATTAATCTCTAAATGGAGAAAAACTAATGATGTCTGTACAAAGTTTCCCTCTACTTTTGGCTGAGTGAGCCCAATGAACAATCAATTAGACTATTTAAGGAATAAGAAACTCACGTATTATACAATTTTATGTAGGTGCTTCATTATAACAGTGGATATTGCTTTACATTTCATAAAAATTCTGCAACCTTTACCTGTCTACTATCCTAAATATGGGTAACAATGTTGTTCAATATTGAACATAAATTTGAAATAAGGCAAGTTTGTACTAAATCCATTCCAGTGAGGTTCCCAAGTACCAAAAGGGCTTCATGAAAAGCATTTTCATCTAAAAGAAATTGTCACAAAAAGGACCTCAAACACAAAAATCATAATGAAAAGGTAGGGCTGCCACAAGAATGACACCATAACGCTTTGTTAACCTACATAAAGTCTGCAATATATCATGGAGTAAAGCTGTCTAAAATAGCACATCAGATCTGTTATGAAAGGTAGATTTGGATCCAGACATTTTTACGTGGGTGGGTATGGAGTATGACTACCCAGCTGCAAGCATGGGGAAAAAAGTATCATTCTTAATCACATGGGCAGGACATAGCAGTAACCTAGTACTCAAAATGTTTCAGGGATCCAAGAGAGGAACACAGGCTAAAGAAAGAAGGAAGTGGGATAGAGCTGGAATAGAGAGACTTGAACTGACAGATAAGCATGACAATAGGTAAAACTTGGAAGGTCAGACAAGCCAGCATAATTTGGCACAAGGGATGTGCGTGTAATAGAAATCTAGAGTCCAAAGATGAGTGCAGGGGATCAACTTTAGTCGAGGGTCCAGCCTGGTAAGAGCCAGGCAGCAATATTGGTTTTAGGATACTGGGCAGCTTTCCAAGAACATAAAGAGAGTCAATCACCAGAACCAAGAGAGAAAATGGGAGTGGTGGATGTGGGTCTTGGGAAGGTGCTAGGAGGCTCTTTGAACAAAGCGTATACAAAATGGAGGCCAGATTCTTCTCCAAGATTGACTTTCTGAGAGCCTTAAAGCATAAGTCTGAGTCTTCCAGATGAATTCATGACCCAAGGGACCAGGGTAAAATCGCCTAAAGGTAGAGATTAAATGACTCCAGCCCTGGGAAGAAGCAGCTACAGAGTGAGAATCAGAGACTTCCCTGTCTATTGATACACAATTAAACTATAGAAAATTGCTTTTTATCAAGGTCAGATGTGCTAGTGTAGTGTATCATAATAATCTTGAGTGTGAGAAAAGCCAGAAACTTCAATTTATTTGACAGTAAAATGACTGAACACTGAAAAGAGAAAGACAAAAGGAAAAGAACAAACTTATGGGGCTCTCACCATGTGACACACACTGAGCTGAATATGTCATTTTATTTGTTTCTCATGTTTCATTTATGCCAATTATACAGATGAGAAAACTGAGGCTCAGAAAGATTATCCAATACTAGAAAAGTTACACTAACCAGAAAAGAACTGACTTAAAAAACTCTTTCTTCTTCCTCTAGGTAAATAGCACAGTTGCACAGTTTTGTTAAGCACAGGGACTCAACAATGGCCTGTTGCAGAAAATACAGAAGGATATTTTTAAAACGTAGGTAAATAGTAAGTTGTTGTTTAAACATATTAAGTCTTGTAAAACAAAACAGTTGAAGCATTTGCTGATCAGGCAATCAATGCATTTGCTGGTCATGTTCATTAGCTAGTTGATTAATGTTATCTATGACATATGTTCAGGTAAACCTATAAGCCTCAGTTTCCTAAGCATTTCCAAGAGCTGTTGCAATTGTTATGCCTCTCCAATTTAAAATTCTATTAATAACCAATTATGTATTTACTGGAGTGTTTTCACTGTTTCTGTTTTCAAAGATGTATTGCTCATATGCTTTTCCCTTTTTTCCCCGTTATTGGAAGCGTTTGAAAACAGGAACAGTTACTATGTTTCCCACATTATTTGTTTTTAGACCAGTTGCTATAGTTCTATGTACACAATGGAAATTCAATGTTCCTGACTTACACAGCCCAATGCAAAATTATTAGAAAGAACAAGATTCAAACCCAGAAATGTGTATTATATATATAACACATAGAAAAATAAGAGCTGGAGCTTGGGTAGCCCCCCTAAATATAAGTTAAACACCTAAGAAAGATTTTTTTTTCCTGCTGTTAGGACATGACTTGTACCGAATAGAACCTGGTCATACATTTTTTTCTTACAGAGAAGCCGTACAGTGACCCCATAGCCCTACACTCATCTCCTCTGTTAATGACTCCACAGCTATAAACCAGGCTTGACTTTGTTCTATAAAGAAGACCCTCTCAACAGACTAGATTTCCTTATCCACAGAAAGGTAAGACATCAATCAGAGGAGTTCTGCGTATTGATGCTCTGGGTGGTAATTTAAATAGAAACTTTTTGTCGCTTTAGCAGCAATTGTATAAACACAATGTTGCCCAGGCAGAAAGTAATTAAATTGATAGAGGAAAGAAACATGACTTGAACTGGATAAAATACAAATACATCAAAATTAAAGTCAGTGTAATGAGCTGAAACACTGCGAATTTAGACAACAGTATATTAGCCAAAGCACAGAAACCCCTCTCAGGCAGTATCAAAGTCGACAGAAAACACAGTAAGTTGGAAATCCTGCAGCAAGCAAGGAAGTGTATTGATTAGGTACTGCATATACTGAACAAGAGAGTAACTTTAAAGAAAAAAAAAGCTAATGAATGGGCCAGAGAAATACAATAGGCCAAAGCAGAGATATAACAAAAAGAAGAAGGTGGAGGGAAACCCCTCCAGACAGAAATACAACAAGACAAAGCAAAAGCTCAGCAAAAACACAGAGCAATTCAAGTCAGAAACTCAGCAAGAAATGCAAGTCATGGCAGAAATATAAGATCAAGATAAGAACATATTCAACCTTACACCGAGTTTTAAATCAGAACAACAAACTCAGCAACAAATCTGCCAAATGCTAATGATTCAAACAAGGAGGCAATAATTGAAAGTAAGAAATATACCACATCTCATCCAGTAATGTTCACAATGCCATTTCCCCTAATTATTGTTGACATGGTGACCTTCTCCTGAAGGGACACACCAAAAACTCAGTTTAATTAAGGGTTACCAGTGTAAAAAAGGGTTTTTCATGTCTCTATTGTAAGACTGTGAACAGTAACACGTCATTTATCTGGTGTTATTTAGGTAATAAGACATTCTGCATGCATAGATTTCTAGTTAACAGAGTTTTATTCTTCACTATTTTAACAATTATAATAAAAATGACATCAAATATATTACACATTTCCTTGTTTTCTAGAATACGATGAATGTGCTTTAATCCATCAGTGATTCCATATGCTTATATAGGACTAACAAGTTTTATATGGTCTTGAATGAGAATTACAGTTTTAGATCTTGAACCTTAATATCAAAAGGGCTCTACAAATGTAAGAATTAGCATATCTATGTTTTTCTGAAGTTACCATTTCTCCTTCTGTTATCATTGAATCAGCTTTTATTTAAACAAGCAAAAAAAAAAAAAATCCTCGTAAAATCTGTTATCCAGGAAGACCATTAAACGTTACCTAAAACTCAAACAATATGGGACCCCTTCTTCTATCAGTGAATCGCTATTAGCTGTCTTTTCCCTGCCTCTCGTGCTATAAAGCTCCAATCTGCCATGTTCTCGACATAAACTGTTAGTATTTTCTCTAAAGTAAGATGAAATCAGATGCATGCATAAAGAAAATTAGGGAAACTCTAAAGAGCAAAATGGACGAGGACCACTACACTGGATAGTGTGGAAGAGTTAGTAGGCGAGCTTTAAACATCAATTTTGATCGTGCGATGGCCTTTTCACTCAATAACAAATTTTCCATCATATTTCAAATAGTTTGAGTTGCCATAAAAGTTACCTCTGGGTAAACATCTTTTTATCAGTATCTTTTTAGTGGTTCCACCTCTTCAATGCTGCAGCAATAAGAAACCAAATTTCAGGACAAATAGATGGGGTGGAAAAAATAACTAGGCTAGAAGTTCTCACGACCAACAGACTCAACCCCTGATGTAAATAAATCACTACACATTCATTGGCCTCCATTTCTTCATCTGGGAAATAAGGGGAAGGACTAGTTGATATCTTCCTTAATTCCTTAATTCAATTAGCTGTCTGGCATCATGTAGACATCATCTAAGAACGCCGTAGGTCTTTTATCATTATAAGACAGCTGCCAATTTAAGTGATTCAAAGAGCATATGATGTGTTGGGTTAATTTTTGTAACTTTGGAAATTTACATTTCAAAAATGTGTTTTAATGCCTTTTCCCCTTGTCAAAGTAGAAATGCAGTGCAAGAATTAAAAATAGATAACTAAGTCTTAGAAGGGTTCCTTTGATAGTCCTGCTGACTGCTTGGAGTCTCACATGGAAGAGAGTGCCTAAATGCACATGAAACAATTGTAGAAGCTCCTCTTCCTGGCAATTAACAGCCGTTGCTTATTTTATTTTTTTATTTTTTTATTTTTTTTGAGATGAGATCTTGCTCTGTCACCCAGGTTGGAGTGCAATGGCGGGATCTCAGCTCAGTGCAACCTCCGCCTCCCAAGTTCAAGCAATTTTCCTGCGTCAGCCTCCCAGGTAACTGGGATTACAGGCGCATGGCACTATGCCTGGCTAATTTTTTGTATTTTTAGTAGAGACGGCATTTCACCATGCTGGCCAGGCTGGTCTTGAACTCCTGACCTCGTGATCTGCCCCACCTTGGCCTCCCAAAGTGCTGGGATTACAGGCATGAGCCACTGTGCTGGGCCGAGTGGTTGCTTTGTGTCAGACGTTACTTTAAGCACATCTATTCAATCACTATTTTTTACAATAACTATTTTACCCCATTTGTATGTAAAAAGCACCCAAGGCCAGGAGATATTATATCTAACTGAAATAGAATACGGCCACGAAAACCCAGGCTCCTAATTTTTGCAATAATAGTAATAATAATAATAATAAAAGCCACGTAACATTAATAATGTATTTGATCCATGATTGTCTTACTAAATTTGGTTAAATAGATTTAAAGTTGAAGCCTTCATTCCAGGCAGTATTTCACAGGACCAATCTATGGGGATATTTAATGTTTAAGAAAATATTGTTTCTATTGTACTGTTTCAAAGAAATACGGAAAATGCTATTCATGATAATGTAGTTGGCTGGAATAAGTTCTACTTCTATAATGTATGTTTGATAAAGATGATTCCATAGAAATTTATCACTCTTACTAGGCCAATGTTTACAAATAGCACTGCAAAGAAGTAAGTGCAAAGCTTTCGGATACAACTATCTTAGCTATGGATAGAGGTCTTCAGGGAGACAGTTTGTATTAAATGATATTTCAAATGCTGGAGTCTCTTAACAGTCCAAGTTGCTACTTTCTGAGAAGCTTTGGAAGTCACAGCATTGCACTAATAGTATATGCCAAAGCAATATACAAATAGGGGTAAAATGAGGAAAATATGTAAGCTATGCTCAAGTTCTTTTTAACGGCATTAGAATTGACAATGGCCAAACTCTTTCATAAATGTAATCATTGATGACTGAGATGCAGAGGAATAGTGTTTCCTTTCATGGAAGTCAGTAGAGAGTAGACAGCAATATCCTTGGCATCCCTTTAGTATATATTTTCTGAAAGTGAGCTTGAAAGTAAAGGTCACACAATATTGAATCATATATATGTATCCATCGAGATGTGTATTATTGGATCCACTTCCTCTGTCATGGCCAGCTTTGGCAATGCTTTCTCTTCTTTATTTGATTTGTTTCAGGAGAAAACTCTCAGGGCAATGTTACCACCTCTATTGCTGGCGTTTATACAGCAACCTTGCTAATATCCATCTGTGCTGCATGCCATTTACAAAATAATAAAGTGTAATTCTGGAAAATTACCCAAATGATAAATCATTTCACAATACAAAAGTAAAAGAATTCACACAAAGAATTTGTGAGCCTAAAAATCAATGAGTGAAGAGTAAGTTTCAAAGGATTCAAATTAAATGCTGTTGTAGCAAAACTGTCAATTATCCTGCATTCTTTTATTAATTTTGCTTTTATTTGTAGAATGGCTTCTGTTCCTTTCCTTGGAACCATTATAGAGCATCAGTATGGCAGAAGAATCATTGGAAAATAACTGCCAACCAGATTTGCTATCTGTATTCTAAGTAAAAGATGCTGATTAGAAGTCAGTGTATTTTTTAAACTGTAGTTGTCAACTCAGAAGATGCAGCTCAGGATGAGTAACATCAGGGATTCTGGAAACTTTTTGAGAATTTCACTGCAAACTAGAAATGAGATGGGATGTTTAATTTGCTAACTTTGGAGCCAAGAATTTGAAGAGCATACTGTATAGAATCCGATGTGCTGACTTTTATGAGGAGAATGTAGATTTTATTAGGGTAGAAACTGGTGCCTTGCAATTTAAAAAATTACAATTGTATTCTTCACTTTCCTTTTCAGATAATATTATATAGTTAAAAGTTGATTGAAAATTTATGTATGCCCAACATTACATTAGATTCTTTTTCATCTAATTTATTTGCTACTAAAAACAATGTGTAATTTAGATGCACGTTCCTTATTTTAAAGAGTAACACAACGAGGCTTAGAGTGTTTGATTCTGAAGGTATAAAGTATGGATTTGAATTTACGTCTTTTGACCCAAGTTCAGTGCTTTTGTTTTTGCTGTAAGACAACTGGTTACCAAAAAAAGTGCTATTTTGAGATTAAGCTTTCACATTAGAATGACTTTCATGTCACTACCCTGAGCAAACATAGACAAGATCCCATTTAAAACCAAATTAAATGGAAAATCTCTTCAATCTATCCTCAAAGACTTCCAAACTGTATTCTTTTTCTCCTCAGGTTAACTTTTCTTAAATTGTAAAATCTTTAATTTTCATGGTTACTTAATAGTTGTAGATATTTATGGGCCACATGTGAAATTTTGATAAATGCATACAATATATAATGATCAAATCAGGATAATTGGGATATGCATCACCCCAAGCAAGCATCATTTCTTTGTGTTAGGAACACTCCAATTCCACTCTTCTAGTTATTTGCAAATATACAATAAATTATTGTTAATTATAGTCACCCCATTTTGTTACCAAACACTAGATCCTATTCCCTCTATCTAATTGTACTTCCGTTTCCATTACCCATTACCGAACACTTCTTTATCCCCCTCCTCATTTCCTTCCCCAGGCTCTGATAACTATCATTATACACTGTCTCCATGAGATCAACTTTTAGTTCTCACATATGAGGGAGAACATGCAATATGTGTCTTTCTGCCCCTAGCTTATTTCACTTAACATAATGTCCTTCAGTTCTATCCAGCTGCTGTAAATGACTGGATTTTATTCTTTTTTAATGGCTGAATATTTCATCATGAATATGTACTACATTTTCTTTATTCATTTATCCATTGATGGACACTTAGGTTGACTCCATATCTTGGCTATTATGACTAGTGTTGCAATAAACATGAGAGTGTAAATATCTCTTTGATATACTGATGTTTTTTCTTTTGGCTAAATACCCAGCAGTGGGATTGCTGGGTCATATGGCCATTCTATTTTTGCTTTTTTAAGGAACTTCTGCACTGTTCTTCGTAGCGGCTATACTAATTTGCATTCCCACCAACAGTGTAGAAGAGTTTCCCTCAAATCAGTAGCATTTCTATATGCTAACAGCAAACTGAAAAAGAAATAATTAAAGTAATCACATTTGTAATCGCCACAAATAAAATAAAATACCTGGAATAAACTAAAGAAGTGAAAAATCTCTAAAATAAAAATGATACAACATTGATGAAAGAAATTGAAAAAGATATGAAAAATAAAAACATTTTCTATGTTCATGTATTAGAAGAATCAGTAACTGCTAAAATATCCACACTACCCAAAGTAATCTATAGATTCAATGCAATCCCTATCGAAATACTAATGAAGTTCTTTACAAAAATACAAAAAAAAAATCCTAAAATGTATATGCAACCACAAAAGACCCAGAACAGTCCAAGGCATCCTGAGCAAAAATAACAAAGCTGGAAGCATCACATTACCTGACTTCAAATTATACTACAGAGCTATAGTAACCAAAACAACATGGTACTGGCATAAAAACAGACACAGAGACCAAAGGAACAGAATAGAGAACCCAGAAATAAATCTGCACATTTACAGCCAATGCAGTTTTGACAAAAGTGTGAACAACATACCTTAGGGAAAATACAGTCTCATTAATAAATGATGTTGGGAAAACTGGATATACATATGCAGAAGAATAAAACTAGAATCCTATCTCTTGCCATACACAAAAATCAAACTGAAATAGGTTAAAGACTCAAACGTAAGACCAGAAAGTATGAAACTACTAGAAGAAAACACTGGAGAAACACTCGAGGACATTGGTTTGGGCAAAAATTTCTTTTTTGTTTTATTTCCATAGGTTACTGGGCACAGGTGGTGTTTGGTTACATGAGTAAGTTCTTTGGTGGTGATTTGTGAAATTTTGGTGCACCCATCTCCCGAGCATTATACACTGTACCCTATTTGTAGTCTTTTATCCCTCACCGCCTTCCCACCCTTTCCCCCTGAGTCACCAAAGTCCATTGTGTCATTCTTATGCATTTGCATTATCAAAACTTAGCTCCCACTTTTGAGTGAGCATATATGATGTTTGGTTTTCCATTCCTGAGTTGCTTCACTTAGGATAATAATCTCCAATCTCATCCAGGTCACTGCAAATGCTATTAACTAATTCCTTTGTATGGCTGAGTAGTATTCCATCATATACATATATATATATATATGTATAATATATATGAGATGTGTATGTATATACACATTATATATTGTGTGTGTATATATATATATCTATACTATACATATACACACATATATATACGCTATATATATATATACACACACACACACATATATATATATACACAACGGTTTCTTTTTCCACTCATTGATTGAAGGGCATTTGGGTTGGTTCCATATTTTTGCAATTGTGAATTGTGCTGCTATAAACATGCGTGTGCAAGTATCTTTTTCATATAAGAACTTCTTTTCCTCTGCATAGATGCCCAGGAGTGGGATTCCTGGATCTAATGGTAGTTTTAGTTCTGTAAGGAATCTCCACACTGTTTTCCATAGTGATTGTACTAGTTTACATTCCCACCAGCAGTGAAGAAATGCTCCCTCTTCACCTCATCGACTTCAACATCTATTTTTTTTTATTTTTTTGATTATGGCCATTCTTGCAGGAGTAAGGTGGTACCGCATCGTGGTTTTGATTTGCATTTCTCTACCATTAGCGATGTTGAGCATTTTCTTAATATGTCTCTTGGCCACTGAATATCCTCTTTTGAGATTTGTCTATTTATGTCCTTAGCCCACTTTTTGATGGGATTGTGCGTTTTTTTCTTGCTAATTTGTTTGAGTTTGTTGTAGGTTCTGGATATTAGTCCTTTGTCAGATGTATAGATTGTGAAGATTTTCTCCCACTCTGTGGGTTGTCTGTTTGTTCTGCTGGCTGTTCCTTTTGCTGTGCAAAAGCTCTTTAGTTTGATTAAGTTCCACCTATTTATCTTTGTTTTTACTGCATTCGCTTCTGAGCTCTTTGTCATGAAATCCTTGCCTAAGCCAATGTCTAGAAGGGTTTTTCCAATGTTATCTTCTAGAATTTTTAGTTCATATCTTTGATTTAAGTCCTTGATCCATCTTGAGTTGATATTTGTATAAGGTGAGAGATGAGAATCCAGTTTCATTCTCCTACAGTTAAAATGGTTTTTACCAAACTATATTCTTTCCGAAGTCATTTCCTACTATTTTCCCACAAAATGATCAACATGATCAGTAAAGGGCCAGTATGTTATATTAGCAAACCAATCTATTTGCTATTTCTAAAATTTATCCTTTGACTTTTCATCTTGATGTATTCATTCATGATTGTCCCTCTCCCTAGAGTACTATGTTCAATCCATTCGTAGATTGAAAAATTTACTCATTCTTCACATATTATCTTATTGCTACTTCTTTTCTAAAACCCCTTATAATGATTCTAGTTGGATATAATTTATTATTAATGATAGTAAATACTTATGTTTGTTATTTCATGTGAGGTACTCTTCTAGATGCTTTATACATATTAATTTTCTTTAATCCTCCCAATAATAGTTCTAGCAGAAAGGCATGGTAATTATCATCACCACTACCATTTACACAAGAGGATACAGACCTAGTAAGGTGGTAGAAATGGGTTCTGAACCCAGGGAATTTAACCTAGAAATTTGTGCCCACATACTCTCGAGTCCAAGTCCGCAACCACTCTGCATACAATTTCTCATTCCTTTTACTATGATATAATATTTATCTTCTTCTGCTTTTATGTATTACTTTCATCTGTTCTAAACTTGAGAGAAGAAGCATTACCTTACTTGTCTTTCTAACCTCTTGACCTGGGAAGACTGCTCTTTCAAAGAAAAATAAAATAAATTTTACTTTTCACGCTTTCTTATACTTAGAATCTTTTGCTTGCCTACATTTATCCATCTAGTTGTTATTTTTTCATATTGAACACTCATTGGAGGCCAGAAATATGTGATGCATTTTTAAATCTATCTTAAAAATATGTATAGTCTTTATACTGTTATCTGTTGAATTATTGTTATCTGATGAATTTTCCATGGGTCCTTGTTGTTTGGGGAGATGAGAATCATGAACTCTTGCAGAGCCAGCCCTAGGCCAGCCCTGACTGAGAAAACACTCATTTCTAACCTTGCTTTTTCAACTAGTGACCCCCACTCTTCTAACTCTCTCAGTTCCCACACTTAGCCATCAAGATAATCAGATTGTATTGTTAGAGCTAAGAGGGATGATAGCTACTATCTAGTAAATTTCCTCTGTTTTGGCTGAAGAAACTGAGGCAAACATAACTTTCTATTTACAGCTGGTGTCAGTGGCCTTGCTGCAACCCTGCACTATATGAAGTTGTCCTCTGCTAGCCCAGGAACTCTCATGGTGGTATTCCACTTGAAAATCCTCTCTGGGGACACATGGCACTTCAGATCATCTTTCCCTCTCCCTATAATGAAAGCCTGCTCTCAGCTGCTTATAATCCAGAAAGAGCAGAATGGCTAATCCATGTTAAAATGTTAAAGACTGATAAAAGCTTAATGTGTTTTCTCTCCCAGTGGGATAAGAATTCATTTTTAATAGGAAAAACATATCTTCATCCTCAAATTCCCAAAATGTTGATGCGTGTAGCCCTGCTGAGTGCAACGTTAAAATAAGTGCAATGGTGGGGTTGGGAAGGGAGAACAAGAGTTCCAAGGTCAAAGAAGTTTAGAAAATACTTATTTTGTTAAATTCATAATGAATATTTATTTGCATACTGAATATTCTGGAAATCATGCAACAATATTAACAAAAATGACAATGAAAGCAACAAAAATCTGGCTAACTTGATTTAACACAGTATTTTCTAAATATATTTGAACACTTTAAATATATTTTGTTTTTAGGCCTCTGTTCCAGGGAACACCAGTTTGGGCAGGACCAATAGGCTAGTTTATGTCAAGAGGATCAGCTCCAGTATCTTCTCAAATCATACCCAACTGAGAAGTCTCAAATACTGTCTACCTACAGGGATAGCTGAACTTGGTGTGCTTACATAAAAAAGACATAAATCCTATGTGCATCTTAATATGTTAAGGCTTAACAATGTAAGAAGCCACGAATAACAGAAAAATAAAATGAATGATTAGAATTTTTGCTTGTTAGAATTCTGCATTTATAGTCCAAAATTGATTTGCTTGGATATTGAACAATGAATTTCTGTCAAAGCTTCCATTAATGGTTAGCTTTAGTATATTCATTAAAAGTATATATATACATGAAGTCTACCATTCTAAGCATTTTATGTGATTACCTTAACATATTGTAATAAGTGTGAAGACAAATGTGTATCTTTGATTAGTATCAAATAACTCTCTTGCATATTAATACCCTCATAAAGTCGCATAGAATGTTGAACAATAACTCAAGTTAGTGGATTATGGTTATTACTGTAAATGTACCTAAACCAGCAGGAGTTGACAATGAAACTATTGTCTCCATGCTAATAATGTCTGATCTCAAGACAGTCATCAGAGATGGGGTTCATGGTAGAACTCAAAACAGAGAAGCTGCACTAAGCATTAAGTGTTCCAAAGCTCAGGAAACCAGAGGATGTGTACGTAGCTCCCTCATTGTGATTGCTGACTGCTGATCACTTCCCTCAGCTGAGGAATTAGAAGCTGAGGGAAGAGAAAGCATTTAGCTCCGACATGGAAATATAAGGCCATATTTATTCCCTATTTAATGCTCCAGAAACTTATTATGTCATTAACTTAAAAGGGAATTAAATTAGCACCTAGGTCTATTTTTTCACATCTTAGAGAAAATAAAAATAAAAGGCTGTTGCTTTCCAGGCTTTGTGTTGATTTTCCTTCTATTGCTTAAAATATGAATGATTACCATGTACATGTCTGACTAATTCTGAATGATGATAATCAGGAAATCTCTTTTCCTTTTTTAGTAAACTCACTGATAGCTTAATTTCTTTTTTCTTATCCCTTTCACAGAATTGTGGATTTATGGAACACTGAATATTATGATTGATTACAGTATTTGTATTATAATGAATCGGATGGTTGGATCTATCATGTTGCTTCTAGGATATCTGCTCTGCATTGTGTTCTGTTTGCCAGTGAACACTAATACAGAGTCTTTTTGACTCTTAGACACACTGGGAAAAATAATTAAAACAAAAGCTGTTTTCTGTGCTTTGTAAAAACAACTCTTGTAATTCTCAAATTGCAATACCTAAAATATAAATAAATTCAGAGGTTAATTTCCAAACCAGAGGAAAGCATATAGAACATAAAAGTTTTGAAAATTCTTCTCATATTTTTTAATTATTTATTTTTAAAATGAAGGGAAATTACATGTACAATTTGACTCAAGAGGGAATTCACACACAAAACCCATTGAGAATATATCCCAATACACATGGTGAAGACAAATGCAGAGACTAGGAAGACAGATTTAGGAAACAATATTAATTAGTTAATATGGAGAGAAGAGCAATGTCCCAGGTAGCAGAACAGAATAAGCGATGTCATCTTAAAGAAATAAAACAGAAAACAGGGAGTCAACAGTGTTAGTTTGATAAAACAACTTCACAGAAACCAGTGTTTAAAGATAATATAGGGTTTGTATTTGGGTTCATATGAAACCAATTTGGTCAAATCAACTTAAAGTCCATCCCTGAAGGAGAGAAAAATACTAGATAGAAATTGTCCACCCAGTGGACAAACTTTTCATATTGCACAAATTCTGTCATGATTGAATGCAATTCAGTGTCAGCACTTAGGGCAGAAAAAAGTCATTTTGCCCATAAGACAGATTCCATTGTTTTCAAAGAAATAGCCAAATATGTTCACAAACCATTGCTTGATTGTATTAAAATTAAATAGACACTGTGTCTGTAAGAATTCTGAAATAAGGGTGTCAAGAATGGATGGCAAGTAAAGAACTATGGCAAAGTGAGCTTTAGGTTGAGGATCACAGCCCAGTAGTACATAAGCATATGACTCTAAGTGATTTATTTTTAACTGTCTCTGGCCAGCAAGAGTTGGATTCTCAAACTGCCAGATCATAATCTAGCCATCAGGATAGTTGTAATTGATACAAAGAAAGAGATGAAGTACTGAGAAGATGGGAGTAGCAGTTGTACAGCACTGCTACAGTTATGTAACAAAGGCAGTCTACCATCAATATCTGTCTTGGAGCGTGAAACACTCTCTCTCTCACGTGCACACACACACACACAAACACACAATCTTAAGTGCATATAAATTCCTCCTTTAAAATGTGTTACCTGTATGACTCAGCAAAGTGCTTATCTTCTCAGAACATATCTCACATATTTGAAGAGAGGATTAAGTGACAAAGAACAAGTGAACAGCTTAGCACGCTGTCCAGATACAGGCTATTATATAATATTTTGCATATTTCAGTGGTCAAGAAGTTGTAGTCTGTGTTCAGTGTCGAGCTGCCGTATTAACTTATCCTATTTCTCTATCTATATATTCAATTTCACTCTTACAGTGATTTCCATTCTCAATTACAATAAACTCAGTTGACTAAACAATCACATATTATCATGATCAACAAAAATGTCATAGATGATACAGCCAAAGGGTGATATTTATAACCATTTACTATAACTGTTATACTGTACAATTAGGAAAATACACCAAATGGGAAAATGAGTACTGTCAATGAATGACTGTTTTCTGCTGGGATTACATACATATGAAAACAATTACATATGATTGGTACGTATCCAATGATGTATTCATTGCTCTTTTATGAAGATTAAATCCTATGTGCATCTTAATATGTTAAGGCTTAAAAATGTAAGAAGCCACGAATAACAGAAAAATAAAATGAATGATTAGAATTTTTGCTTGTTAGAATTATGCATTTATAGTCCAAAATTGATTTGCTTGGATATTGAACAATGAATTTCTGTCAAAGCTTCCATTAATGGTTAGCTTTAGTATATTCATTAAAACTATATATATACATGAAGTCTACCATTCTAAGTATTTTATGTGATTACCTTAACATATTGTAATAAGTGTGAAGACAAATGTGTATCTTTGATTAGTATCAAATAACTCTCTTGCATATTAATACCCTCATAAAGTCACATAGAATGTTGAAGGATAACTCAAGTTGGTGGATTGTGGTTATTACTGTAAATGTACCCAAATCAGCAGGAGTTGACAATGAAACTATTGTCTCCATGCTAATAATGTCTGATCTCAAGCGTTCTGAGGGAAATTTGAAAACAAGATTGCTATGCTATTTCTATAAATATAAGAAACCTCATGCTAAAATAAATTGTCCAGTTAATTATATTGCATTACCAGGATGAATTTCAGGTAAAAACACACAGCATCTTTAACTAAATACTAGTTATTAAAGCTTTTGAAATATCATCCAATTGCTTTAGTTATCATAGTGTGCCATGCTGTGTTTGCAAAATTATAATTTTATATTAAATAGATTAAATGTAAGGAATTAGTTGGGGTTATTTAATTCCTCTTCTTGATTAGGTTATCTTTCCTGCATCAAATTGATTCTTTACTTTCTCATCAGTTATGCAGAATGATTATAATGGATTGAATTATGTCTCCCCAAAATTCATATGTTGTAGTCCTAACCACTCATACCTCAGAATATGACCTTATTTGGAAACAGGGATTTTGCAGATGTAATAAATTAAAATGAAGTCATAATGGGGTAGGGTGGGGCCCTACTCTAGTAAGACTGGTGTCTTTATAAAATAAACACCATATGAAGAGACAGATGTGCACACAAAGAAAATGCCATGTGACAACAAAGGCAGAGAATGGGGTGACACTGCAAAAGGAAGATCAGAGATTGCCAGCAAACCACCAGAAGCTGGGCTAACCATGGAACAGATTCTTCCTCATAGCCCCTCAGAAGATATCAATTCTGCTGATACCTTTTTCTCGAACTTCTAGCCTTCAGAATTGTGAGACAATAAATTTCTATGGTTTAAGCTACCTGATGCAGAGTCATGCCAGAGAGAAATGATCATAAATTTGTTTTGATTAGAATGATTTTCCCATGTCTATAGGATGAATAACTCCATTGGAAAGAGTAGAAAACTAGATTTGAGAACTAAAATGCTGAAAGACTGACTCAAAGGTACAACTCAGAACCAACAACCTTGACTTAAAATTGCTGACCCAATTCTTAGAAAACCCTTTGGTGGCATGTAAAGTACGTTCCTTTGAACTGATAAATTATGACCATGTGGAGATAGAACAGTGCCTGTATTAGTTTGTTTTCACGCTGCTGATAAAGACACACCCAAAACTGGGAACAAAAAGAGATTTAATTGGACTTACAGTTCCAAATGGCTGGGGAGGCCTCAGAATCATGGTGGGAGGCGAAGGGCACTTCTTACATGGTGGCAGCAAATGAAAAATGAGGAGGAAGCAAACGCAGAAACCCGTGATAAACCCATCAGATCTCATGAAATTTATTCACTATCATGAGAATATCACGTGAAAGAGTTTGTTAAGTATCAACTCAAATGATCACAGGGTCCCCAATAGGCCGCCTGCAGGCTGAGGAGCAAGGAGAGCCAGTCCGAGTCCCAAAACTGAAGAATTTGGAGTCCAATATTCAAGGGCAGAAAGCATCCAGCACAGGAGAAAGATGCAGGCTGGAAGGCTAGGCCAGACTCTCTTTTCACATTTTTCTGCCTGCTTGTATTCTAGCCGAACTGGCAGCTGATTCGATTGTGCCCACCCAGATTAAGGGTCGGTCTGGCTTTCTCAGCCCACTGACTCAAATATTAATCTCCTTTGGAAACACTCTCACAGACACACCCAGGATCAATACTTTGTATCCTTAAATCTAATCAAGTTGACACTCAGTATTAAACATCACAGTTTAATAGAGCGATCTTTACCCATCAAGCTAAGTTTTCAATGTGGACACATTTTGGTAATATGATTGTTTAATATCAACTTAAAATAACATATTTTAAATTTAAAAAAAGACAAGATGAGTACTTTCATCTAAAGGAGGAGTCAAATCTATTAACAATTTATAGATTTATTCTGTAAAGTTTTCTTTAGATAATGTCCCAAAATAATTTCTTATGAGATATGGAGAATGATATGATTGTATTGGAATTAGATTGTTACATATAAACCATATGTAAAAATTAATCTCATGTTGCTACAGATTATAAGAGTTTTGAAAGCAGATAGACACTCACTAATCTTTGTACACTGGTATTTAGGATAATGGCTGGTACACAGCAGGCCTCTTAACAAATTGCTGTTCAAGTAAGCCAATCAACACCTAGTATTGCTCAAAAAATGCAGCATTCAGTTGATTAAAGGCAAAAAAAGAGAGTTTTAACTCAGTATATTAAAAAAGCTTGCAAAAGTAAAACAAAAATCTGTTATCTTTGTGTTAGGTTAAAGAACTTGTACTGTTAGGTAGTCTGTGCAGCTATTGCTCCAACTGTAGCCCTTTTTCATGGGTGATAAGCTTCAATTAATTTTATCATGCACTTCCCTGAGGCCACAGGGAGAAGATCTTGCCACAATGTTTTTTCTGCCTTTTATTTTTCCTGGCATTTTCCAGCAAACCAAGTCCTCTTTTTTGGCTCAATCTTGCTTTTTATTGACCTTTTTATTGACTTCAACCTGATCACTTGATGGACTTTTAATTTTTATTTGACTCTGTTCTAGCAATAACATGTGGATATTTTCACCTATTTTCCCCCTGCTTCTGACTGAGGGCAGAATACCCTTTTTCTGATGAAAGAAAAGGGCTAGGCATGCAGTTATCTCCCAGAAAGATTTCAGGAAGACAACTCAAGTCTGCAATGGCAAAGAATAAAACAGACAGGAAGCGAAACAGCTGATGAAGTTCCCACTTAGTATGCAACATAAATGAGCTTTTGAAATGTATATATTTTTAAATATGCATATATTAATGTGTGTGTATATATATATATGGTTTTCCTCTTGCTCAACCAAATCTAGTTTCTATGTCCCACTCACATCTTACTACAAAGTGTGGCCACCTTTGTCAGTGACACCATTCCTGTTTTTGCCCCATCTTATACTTATTTACATTCTTTCAATTCTGATTATTCTACTCCTCTTTATTCTTTCATCCTCTCAGCTTCAGTATTTCCTTTAATTACCAACTGCTGAGGAATATCAGCCAAGGTCAGAAAGCAAGTGTGGGAATTCCATCTTCCACATTCTGTCCATTTTTGTTTAGAATGGACTCTCAACTTGCCTGAAATTGCTCCCAGGGGTTTATATTTGCCCATGTCACCACTTTGGAACAAAATTCATCTCCCATACCCTAGGCACAGGCTGTTAAAAATCTTGAAGTTATAATGGACCCTTGAGTCGCAGCTGACTCAAGGTGTTGAATTTTTCTTCCCCTCTACAGAAAAAAAAAAAAAAAGAAAAAATTCATTTTCTTTCCTTCTAGTTCCAGGACTATATGGCTGTGTGTTGCTATTAACTTACAGATTGACTGCTCAATATGCTTGATGATAACACTAATAACAGTCAGTGTTTTATCACCTGGAAAATAGACAAAGCAAGAGCCTGAATTAGAATAGACCACAGTGTTGATGTTTATTTAGTCTTCCTAAAATGTACTTCTAAATAGATTCAGTTCAGTGAGTTCAAAACCTATCAGCCAGATTTTTGATAATATGATCCTGCTGTTCAGTACTTTTCCTGAGTTCTAATTTACGTGAGCATTGATCTTCCAATCTCACGCTTTCCTGAAAAAGGCTCTGCAGTCATTCCCTATCTCTTCATTCTTCCCAATTTTGGGAATTTGTCTGAGGCCGCTGGTCATATATTTGTATTGCCTCCACCTCAATTCTGACTTGTGACCCTTTACAACATATATAGGAATTGTTTTTCTTTTGGGGGAGCAAATTCAGCATGAAAATCTTGTGTGAAGTAAGCACAACACACAAAAAAAATTAATTAGAAAGTAATTAACTCACTTTACGAAAAATTCAACACAAGATTCCTTCAGACAAGGACTGCTCTAAATATGTTTAAAATAAAATAGTAAGATTATCCTTAATCCTTATCAAATGTGGCTAAAGACAATTCGACTTTCTTAATGTGAGGTTTGAAGAGTACTTTTATAATATTTTTTAGAAACATAGAATTTTTATTTCAGTGGAAGAAGAAATAATTAACATGGATTGCTGCTCACCTGCTGAACCTCACTAGAATACAGCTCCCACAAAGAAAGGAATTTTGTCTCTTATGCTTTCCAGGGGCATGCACAGTGCATGTAACATAGTAGATGCTCAATAAATAACTTTGAATGAAGATGAATAATTTATATAAAATATTGTGCCTCCTAGACTTCTTAGGGCCATAGATTGTGCCTTGTCTGCTTAGACATCTGTGTATTTTAACACAGTTCCTGGTAATTTATTGTTTTCAATAAATATTTGTTCAAAAAAAGAGAATGAAACCTTTACATGTGGCTGGCCCTATAAGTGCAGCCATAATAAGGCCAACTAGTTCAATATCCTCTCTCCCATAGAACTCCAATTTGATTTCATGTCTTGAGTTCTGAGATATTCTCCAGAACGTCTCTAAGTAAGTGAACATAAAATCTTGCGAAAGCCAGGAAAACCCAGAAACATGTTGGTACTATTGATTTAATATCAAAGTGACATCTGTCAGATCAGTCTACTGTCCAGCTCAGGGGCCTGAAGGGATGGGGCACAAAACAGGTACATTTTCTCTTAAGAGAGGCAGGCAACTGCCCTAACGTAATCAGAGGAAAGAGCAGACCTTCAAGAAAAACCTCAGGAAGAGGCACAGGCAGCCCTGGGTGGACCCAATGGCCACAGGCTCCTGAGACAGAGGGCTCTCAGCTAGATTTTCCTTCAAGTTTTTCCCAGCATTGGCTCTGCTTTCACAACAGAGGTTTCATCAGTAACAACATATGTCTTTCTTCCACAGATGAAATAGAATTGCTCCCTTGGGAGATTTACTTCTTTGCATTTTAAACTTTTGACTCACTGGAAAAAATGGGGGCAGGGCTCTCATTTACTCAAATTACAGTTTTCATTCTCCATCAACCTTCATAATTTGGCAAATAGATTCTGTTATTTGGTGTGAGGAAAAAGTAAGACATGGAGTATATTATGCAACTTCCTGCACCTCTAATTAAGATTCTTACCATTTTGAACCTGCAATACACACACGTTAATCTCCAAAGAAAACAAAAATTGCAGCCGCTTTCAACATTATGCACAGGGGGTCATTAAGCTCTTCTGTATCCTCCCAGTGAGCCTCCCTGCTGCAGTCTGCCTGCCGGGTACTGTGGGCTCCCTGGGGAAGGCTGGCACCCTAGTGAGCATCACAGGAGTCTACAGAGGCTGACATTTTCCCTAAAACTCCTCCATTTCCTAGCAAGCTCAGCATACTAACAGCCTTTCCATTTAGGCTGCCTCCTGGATTACTTTACACAATTTGTGTGCATGGTTGAGGGAGTCTAAAACATCTTCTCAGACTCCATAAGGGTCTTGGCAACCAACCAATGGGTCTTTCCTTGGCAACATTTTGGCATCAGCTACCTTGCTTTGCTGGGAAGAGTTTTGTCTATACCTAACATTGGAGTGGTCTGCAAAACCCCCTTTAGACTTTGAGTGCCTTGTATTCTCAGGATCTAACTGAGAATCTGGCATACCATGTTTATATAAAATACTTCAAACATACATCATTACATAAAGGAGTATAACAAGATGATTATATATGGCATTTATCACCTCTTGCTCATATCCCAGACATAATATCCAACTGAAAGTACTTATTCATCCATTTGTTAACTCAGTCACCCACCATTACTGAACACCTACATTAGACTAGTAAATTTTAAGTGCTTCAACAAACACATTGGCCTTGACCTCAGGAATCTGAAATTAGGAAATGAAAAAAAAAAAAGGTAGGATTGAAAATAAAACTGGAAAGGGATTATCAAAATCCACGATACACCAAAAACAACATACATTTTCCCCCAAGCAAAGTTTATGCTTTGAACAAGTTTATTTCTTTGAACGAGTTCAGGTATTTCTACAGGTATTTTCTCATTCGCTCCTTATTGTAAAACCAGAAGAAACCAGAAGATATTATAATTTTCTTCCTACAGATGAGGAATATGAAGTTCATAAAAGATGAAATGTGTCTCCCCATCTAGGTAATGGTAGAAGGTAGGGTCTCACCACATCATACCAACTGGAGATTGTATTACGTTTGGCAATGATTTGTCAAAATATAATACCAAAGTGCTGAGTTTATTTCACAATTGTGAGTAGTGAGAGATAAATAATAGATACAGGTAATGCAGATATAAGTTCAATCATGTTTCTTGTTCCTCTATGTAAACAATATTTCTCCACAATAGAAATCATATTACCAATGAAAGGATAGCAAGGTACCATGTGAAACATATTGACAGAAAATGTGAAGAGTTGGCTTTTAGTCCTGCTTGTCTAATCCTATGTACTTAGCAGTTTTGTCTATCTAATCCAGAGTGTGGGGGTTAGAAGCAACATTTTGCCTCTCTGAAATTCCATTTTCTTAGCTGTAAAACTAGTTGATACACTCCCTCTTTCCTAAGAATGTCCAGAGATCAGTAAAACAATAAATGTGAAAGTATTTTGAAATATGCTAACATTTAATGCAAATATAAACTTGCAATAATTAACCCCCTGCATTCAGATTGAATTTGTTTTCATCTTACTTTCCTATGCCAATTCTAATGTGATTTAGTCTCCACAGCCTAATTATGCTTGGAATCATAACATTTTAAATATTTAAATTTTACCTAATTTAATCTAATAATTAACCTGAATTTACCCCCACGTGTTTTAAACCCATTACTTCTTGAAGTGTCTTTGTTGACTAATGAGAAAAATAGGTCCCTCTTCTCACCATAACACCTCTTTATGCATCTGTAAACAGTTATCATGTGTCCCCTCTGTCTTTTCTCCTCAAGATTGAACATTCTCAGGTCTCTCAGCCTTTTCTTATAGGCCCCATTTTCAAGGCCCTTCATCATTTTTTGTTGCTTTCTTTTGAAACCTCTGCCAAACTTGTCTGTGTTGTAATAAGTGTGCCTTCCCAAATGGAAGATGGTACTCCTATCAAGGGCTAAAGATTGCCAAGTGGAGTCTAATCATCGCCTTATTTATTTTATCCTTGGCAATTCTGCTAATACAACACACGGTAGCAGTTGCTTTTTTTCTTTAAACAGCATCATACTACTGACTTTTTCTCAGATATTATCTAGCATAAATTAAAGCTCCTAAGGATAAAAATTAGTAAAATTAACTTACTAATTTTTTTTTAGTCACAGTGCTTAGGGCACCATTTCATAAATATTAGATGATTAATAAATATGAAGCAAATCAATGAACGTTATTTGTACTTACAAATAGTAGTGTTCTAAAATTGTTTTGAGATGATGAAAAATATAGATGGTTCTTCCTTTCATGACTGAAATGCCCTAAAGAGTAGAAAATTCATGTCTGACTCCTATGGGGTTTTTTTAAAGAACCCAATAAAATTAGTTTTCAAAAGCACATAATTAAAATGAAAGGGAAGTTTTACTGAATTTTATTTACATAGCATAGCTCTTCACTTAACATGAAAGTTTCTGGAAACTACCAGAAAACCAGAAACATGAACCATGAAACTAATGATCAATTAACATAAAATCAATTACTGTATGTAATGTGATAGATGACCTTATGGAATTTAGCTGAACTGTCAAACTTGCTTAATATTTGATGTTCCAGGACCAAATCTACAGAAAATATGAAATGATATGGCAAGGTCAGTGACTACAATGCAAGAAACTTTGGTCTTCTATTGTATCTACTGAGTAGAAAAATATCCAGACTGACGTTTTGACTATCAAAATACAAGCCAGGAACCCAGTAGCTATATCAAGACCTTCTTTAGGGGGAACTAGTAAATGAGAGCCAAAAATGTAATCTCATACAGATCAGCAGATTGGATTTAAAGGGATCTTAAGTAGTGATGATTCCCTTTTATCTCCTAAGTATTATGAACATTTTATCTTATCAGACTGGCTAAGAATCTGTTGCCGCATGTTATGCAATGAGAAAATATCAAGTGCATCAGTAGCAATGTAGCTAATCTTCCCTGGCTATTCAGATGAGAAATGACCCATAGTTTAAATACGACCCTTTTGGAGAACAAAGAAAGAGCAAGGAAAGAACAAAGAAGACTTCTCTTAGAATTTTAACTATCCCAGAACAAATTATGCATTCTGGACTGCAAGTTTTTTTTTTTTTTAAATACTTGGAAAATGTCCTTTTAGTATGGCTTTTCATGGAAAAATATACAGAACCAAGTTAAACAAAACACACTTCAGCAAAGCTTTGTGAATATCATTGGCTAAAATAAGTGCATATATTATTAAAATAAACCCAGGAAAATATGATTGTTCAGCTATCAATATGTATTGGAAATTTACTTTATATATAACACTAGGAATGCTGGGAAAGATCTAAGTTATAAAATACATTTTGAAAATAGTTTACTCAGGTAGCAGGGGATAGAGACATAAAAATGGTAGAATCTAACTGCCCATTTTCAGCTTTTCGCCTACCTGACCACTGAGCAACATTTTATGCAAGTGAATATTACCTAATTCACCAATCTTTCCTTGATTGTCAAGCAGTTCTTCACCTACTTATCTGGCTACTTTTTCTTGATTGTTTTTTAACTGTCTATCTCTGAATGCCTTCTTTCCTCCTAGGGTCTGTCCCTAACCCTGAGTCCCTTAGTCCATTCTCAGGGCTTCAACTTCCACTCATACGCTCATAGCTTCTTTTTATGTTAAAAATCTCTGGTTGCATATTCACACCAGGACTTTGAGCAAAATAAGAAATATATTATCCAGAGATAATGGTGTGTTCTGTAACTCAAGGCTAGGCAAGATTCTTGGACTGGGAGTGGAAAAGCTTTGAGGAATGTTTTCCTGTTTCTCACCTCTCTGCTGCTCTCTGCTCATAGACTTCAGCATTCCCTCCTTCCCTTCCCTCACCCTACTTTCTCACCCACCCCCACAACAATACACCTCTCTCTGCCTCTCATTTCAATTAATTTTTATGTTATGTTCAGGATAAATGCAGACCAACTGGTTAGCTCTAAATTCCAATTCCAAATTCTCATGCAAGCAGAATCAGCTCTGCATGGAGCAGGCTTTCATAGCTGTCCTAACTATCTGTGATCAGTACAGCAAGGGCCAAGGTACAAAGGAGGTAGCCATGTGTCTCTCCTTGGGGGATCCAGGGGCAATGCAGTAAGAAGGGGTAGTCATGTGCTAGATCAAAAGCCTAAAGGATGTCTGAAACAAATAGCAAATCTATGTCTACAACAAAAATTGTTTTAAAGGTTAAGGCTTAATTCAGTATTTTAAAATTAAAAAAAAAAATTGTTGATTACTTGCTTTTGGCTTTAACATCCCCCTGGGCAGAAAAACAGCAGTATAACAGTTCAGAGTAGTCAAACAGCCATGGATTCTATTCCCACAAGTCCTGTAAGAGCAGGGAACAAGTCTACTGGTGATAAAGACAGGAGGCAGGGAAATGCTGCATAGAAGAGGGCAGTTCCCTGGCAAAGGCCCCACCCTCAAGCCTGGAAACCCACAGCCCTAAATTTAAAAAGGCACTTCTGTTTTCACACCCAAATGTTGTCTTTTGGCCCACCATGCCCCACTATCTTATACCCATATAAACCCCAAACCCCAGGCTCCATGAGCAGAAGAGCAGAGGAACAGGAGAATAGCAGAGCAGTGCCACATAGAAGAAGAGAAGAAAAGGAGCATCTGAACATTGAGAGGAGTTCGGCTGGGGATAGTCAGAGAGGAGATTGGCCACTGGATGCCCAAACTCCAGGGGAAGATCATCTTCCCACTCCATCCCCTTTCCAGCTTCCCATCCATTCCACTGAGAGCCACCTCCATCCAGCAATAAAATCCCCCACATTTACCATCCTTCAGTTTATCCATGTAACCTGATTCTTCTTGGACACCAGACAAGGACCCAGGGACCAAGAAAGCACTGAGCTGGTTAACACTTAAGCCATATGTGGATGGCAAAGCTAAAAGGGCATTATAACACACCCACTGGGGCTTTGGGAGTCACAAGCACCCACCCCTAGATACTACCATGGGACTGGAGCCCAAAACTTCTTTCCCCGGCTCCCACACCTGCCCATCTGCATGCTCCCCCTCCTGCAAGGAGTGTGAGTGCAAGGCAGTCAAGCAGACAAGCCACACCTCTGTCACATATCCTGCGACAGGGTGTCAGGGAATTCTCCCATTTCTCTGGAGTCCCATTATGTTCCTATGATCCAACAGAGATCCAGTGTTAGTAGATGCCAATAAGCACAAAGTAAATGGAGAAATTAATCACTTTGGGAAGCAACTGACAGACACTGCTAGTGTCCTTTCCATGTGAAAAGCTTTCATTTCATATATGCAGTTTACATTAATATGCCTATAGACATTGCCTCATACATGCCCACAAAACAGAGATAATGCTGCATGTTAGATATAAGGGGAAAAAAACCTTCAAAATAGGATACTTGCTGAAAGTTTTTAATGAGGCTTTAACAGCTCTGTAAATTAAAGTTCTAATTTGCACAGTTTTGTGAAGTAAACAAGGAGAGAACAGCATCAGATGTAGGCTGCTGCTTGCTGCCTCCACTCAACACATTTTAAGTGAGTGTCAAATTGATTTTGCAATCTTTAATTATATTTCTTAAATTTTTTTCCAACTACTGAATTTATAAGTATGCAGAAGAAATCTCTTTTCAAGCAACTATATTTCTCACAGTTGAACTTAATAATGTAGCATATTAACAAGGATTATATAAGCTATGAAAAATACATTACAGAGGTGCAGTAGCATCAAGGCAATAATTGGTCAACTGTATACTCAAATGTCGATTTCATATTTTTACTGACTAAATTCCTTCTTAGGATAAAATAAAGTATAGTCCTTTCTATTTACAAAAATTCCCTTCTGAATGTGAATAAGATCAAAAGAAACCCTATTTCATAAAGAAAAGTTATTTCATTGAAATTGTACAAGATTCTTGTTGTCAGCATAATTTAATGAAAGTCATTTTCTTATTTTTATGACAAATAGTATATACCAATTTGTTTCAGGTGAAATTTGGAGTGATAAGCAGTATACACACTGCTTAAGTTTCTATCTGAGAATTCAGAATTTAAATGATAAAATAATATTAAAATTGTTTGGTTTTTTTTCCAAAGCAACTTGTTCATTACAGTGTAAATCAATGGTTCCCATACTTGACTGTTGCAAGAATCACTTGGAGAATATTTTATCAATTTTAGTGAGATAAAAGTTTACATATACATGAAAGCACATCTGTTTAAATGGTTCAGTTCGATATGTTTTGAGAGATGTACACACTTGTAAAACCACTACCTTGATTGTTACAAAGCATTTCCATCACCCCCTCCTCCTCAGGCCTAGGCAACTGCTGATCTCCTTTTTGTCACTATACATTAATTATTATTAAGAATTTTATATAAGTGGAATTGCAAGTAAGTGTTCTTCTGCTCTTTCCTTTGTATTGCTTACTAGTATTTCATCATATACATATACCACATTTTATTAATCAATTCACCTATTGACAGATATTTGAGTTGTTTCCAGTTTCTGGCTCTTGTGAATGTAGGTGCAATGCATATTTGTGTGCCAGCCTTTTGTATGCACAAATTGTTTCATTTCTCTTAGACAAATAGCTGGGGTGGGGGTGGGTAAGATAGCTCTGTCTTTAATAGTGTAGATCTGTATATCTTATCCAAATGCAAATTTCTAGATATTTCTTCAGATATTAGGATGAAACTGATTTTACAAAATTATGACAGTAAGAGAAATCTGACATAGTTGACTCCATCTTGCTTCTAACCTTCAAGCTGTCTTTGGCCATTCCTGGACACTGGGAGAAATTCAGTTCATAGTTTAACTTGAAAGCAAAGATGATCATAGATGATCATCCCTCCCTAAAACTAACCTCCTCCTTTCTCAGAGACCAAAAACCACCTTCATAAGACTAATGAAAGGCCACAAGAATAACATTATGGGAGGGGCCTGAATGCTGCTAAAATGTAGGCATAATTTTTATAATTACTTACTGTTCAGGAATAATGTGGTCAGAGGTCACAAGATTGGTGACTTCCCCAATTGCTCCTATAGATAACATCAGTATTGTAAAACCTAACATTGTTTTTTTGAGATGTTTTTCAAACTGATCCCACCTGGACTAATGACTCATGACTCAACCCATCCTGTTGCCCCACCCAGAGACAGACTCAATACAGGAGGACCATTTTCCATGCTCTTATGATTTCATCTTCAACTAATCAGCAGCACCCATTCCCTAGCCCCTCTGCCCACCAAATTATCCATAAAAATCCTAACCTTCAAGACTTCAGAGAAACTGATTTGAGTGATAACTCCAGTTCTTCCACTTGGCTGGCTTGGCTTAAATTAAACTTTTTACTGCAATGCTGCAGTCTCAGTTAATTGATTTTGTTTATGCAGCAGGCAAGCAGAACCTTTTGGACAATTACAAGAATGCAATAGATCCATGCTGGGATTCAGAATTTGATTTTTTTAACCACTCAGCTATGCTGATTCTTACAAGAAAGATCTTCTAACATTTTGCAGACATTCTATAAACAATCTTATTAGATGATTAAATAAAATTGCCACTTTTAGTGAGTCAATCTATGAATAGTACATGTACGATATCAGTGAAAATATCAACATGTCCTTCTTAAAAACATTCTTGGTATCAGGCTCTAACCTCCACAGTGGTCTTATAAAGATGAATAAAATTATGTTTAAAATTTTCAATGTGATGGCCCTTGCATGATCTGGCCCCTTTTTTATTTCAGCCTCACCATGCACCCTTCTGGCAAGAATCTAATTTATATTAGAATTTCCAAGTTCTTCTTGCTTACTAATTTGTTAATTTATGTACATGTCATCTCCCACATTAAGACATTGATACATGATACTTTCTCTACCTGGACTTCTTTTACTTTCCTTCTTTCTTTTTTTTTTTTTTTTGCCTAGCTAACTCAACTTGCCTCATCCTCTGAGAGGTCTTCACTAATCCTCTAGACTGAGTTGAGTGCTTCTGTTATGTTACAGTATTTTTTCACATCTTATTTTTGGACTTTGCAGGCTTGAAATATTTATTAGGTAACTTTTCAAAGTGAAGTATAACAAAAATAAAGTGCACTAATTATCAAGGTATATTTTGATGGACATTTACAAAATAAATCTACACTTATAAACTCCTCTCAGACTAATTTATAAAATAATTCCGGAATCTCAGAAGGCTTCTTTTTACTTCCTTTCAGTTATTACTCCATCTACTGATTTCTGTCACCACTGATTTCACTTTCCAGCTTTAGAAATGGACAAGTGAGACCTAATTAAACTAAAGTGCCTCTGCACAGCAAATGAAACTATCCACAGAGTAAACAGACAGCCTACAGAACATACAAATTATGCATCTGACAAAGTTCTAATATGCAGAACCTATAAGGAACTTAAACAAATCAACAAAAGAAAAACAACTCCATTTAAAAAATGGGACAGAACATGAACATATACTTCTATCTCTTTTTTTTTTTTTTTTTTTTCGAGACGAAGTTTTGCTCTGTTGCCAGGCTGGAGTGCAGTGGTTCCATCTCGACTCACTGCAACCCCTGTCTCCTGGGTTCAAGTGATTATCCTGCCTCAGCCTCCTGAGTAGCTGGGGTTACAGGCACACACCACCATGCCCAGCTAATTTTTGTATTTTTAGTAGAGACGGGGTTTCACCTTGTTGACCAGGATGGTCTCGATCTCCTGACCTCATGATCCACCCACTGCGGCCTCCCAAAGTGCTGGATTACAGGTGTGAGCCACCGCGCCCAGCCAAACATACACTTCGCAAAAGATGACATACAAGCAGCCAACAAACATGAAAAAATGTGCAGCATCAATAATTGTCAGAGAAATGGAAATCAAAACAACAATGAGATACCATCTCACACTAGTCAGAATGGTTATTATTAAAAAGTCAAAAAACAACAGATGCTGGTAAGGCTGTGGAGAAAAGAGAATGCTTATACATGATTGGTGGAAATGCAAACTAGTTCAGCCACTGTAGAAAGCAGTCTGGAGATTTCTCAAAGAACTTAAAACAGAGCTACCATTTGACACAGCAATCCTGTTAGTGGGTTTATACCCAAAGAAAAATAAATCATTCTACCAAAAAGACGCATGCACTCATATGTTCATTGCTACACTAATCACAATAGCAAAGACATGGAATCAATCTAGGTGCCCACCAATGATGGACTGGATAAAGAAAATGTGGTACATATACACCATGGAATACTACCCAATCATAAAAAAAAACAAAATCATCTCCTTTACAGCAACATGGATGCAGTTGGAGTTCATAATTCTAAGTGAGTTAATGCTGGAACAATAACCAAATACTACATATTCATTTATATGTGGGAGCTAAACATTGAGCATACATGGACATAAACATGAGAACAACAGACACTGGAAGGGAGGGAGGGGACTGTAATTGGAAAAACTACCTATTGGATACCATGCTGACTACTTGTGTAATGGAACCCATACCCCAAACGTTAGCATCACGCAACATAGCCAAGCAACAAACCTGCACGTTGTACCCATTATACCTAAAATAAATGTTGAAATGAAAAAGAAGAAATTTATATAAATAGAATAGTAGACTCTTTAGATTCTAGCTTCTTTTACTCACAATAGGTTATAAGATTTACCCACATGGTTCTCTGAAGCAATAGTTGGCTCATTTTTATTTCTATACATAGTCTACTGAATAAATTTATTATAATTTATTATCCATTCTACTGTTGATAGAAATTTGGACTGTTAACAGTTTTTGATTATTAGAAATAAAGTTGCTATGAACAGCTTTGCATGTGCTTTTTAGAGCACGTATGTATGTATGTATTATTATTTTTTAGAGACAGGATCTTGCTCTGTCACCCAGGCTGGAGTGCAGTGGTGCAATCAAGGCTCACTGCAGCCTTGAACTCTTGGGTTCAAGAGATTCTCTTATCTCAGCCTCCCGAGTAACTGGGACTACAGATGCCTCACCATGCCCAGCTAATTTTTCAGCTTTTTGTAGAGATGAGGTCTCACTATGTAGCCCAAGCTAGACTTGAGCTCCTGAGCACAAGCAATACTCTTGTCTTGGCCTCTCAAAGTGCTGGAATTATAGGTGTGAGCCACTGTGCCCTGCATATGTATGTATTTATTTGGGGTATTTTTGTGGCAATATGTTATTACTGTACTTATCTATTCTTTTGCCTATACTATACATGCTTACCTACTGCAGTCTTATAGTTAGTCTTGATATGTAAGCCCTCCTACTTTGCCCTCTTTTAGTATTGCCTTGGCTACTCTAAGTACTTTCCTCTTTCATATACATATTAAAATTAGCTTGTCAATTTTTACAAAGATCCTGGGATTTTGAGAGGGACTATATGGATTCTACAGATCAAACTAGGAAGGCTTGCTATTTAACAATATTAAGTCGTTAGATCCATGAACATGGCATATCTTTCCATTTATTTGGTCTTTAATTTCTCACAGTAATTTTTTGTGGTTTTCAGAGTGGAGGTCCTACATTACCTTTTAGTAGACTTGTTTCTAAGTCATTTATGTGTATTAGTTCTAGTAAGCATGGTACTTTTAAACATTTCACTTTCTACTTGTTTTTTGCTATTCAATAGGTATATTTGATTTCTGTACATTGACCTTCATTCAACACTTTTCTAAGTTTACTGAGTAAACTGAATAGTTTATATATTATTTTGACATCAATACAAATAATGATGTCTACAAATAAAGATGCTTTACTTCTTCTTTGACATACCTAATATTTATTTATTTACTTATTTATTTTATTGCTATATTGCTCTGGCTAGTACTATACTTCCAGTACAACATTAGATAAAAGCGGTGATAGTGAATTTCCTTGTCCTGTACTTGACTTCTGGGAAAAAGCACTTGATATTTTACGATTAGAGATCTTTTACGAAAACAATTTATTAGGATGTGTTCTTTCATTCCTAGTTTGCTGAGAATTGTTATGAATAGCTATTATATTTTATTAAATGCATTTGTTAAATCTGTGGTGATAATTTAGAATGTTTCATTTCTACTATGTTAATGTGTTGAATCACATACATTTTGAAAAGTTTACACTACTGGGATAAAACCTGCCTGGTTATAACATTTTATTTATATACATACACACACACACACACACATACACACAGAGAGAGAGAGACAGAGAGAATATTAGAATCTACTTTTGTGATTATTATTGACCTGTGTTTTCCTTTATGTTAATTTCTTTGTCAGATTTTAGTGTATAAGTTCTTCTGACCTCATAAAATGAGATAGAAACCATTGCAATTTTCTATTTTCTGGAAGAGTTTTTTGTAGGATTGCTATTATTTCTACTGTAATTATTTGATGAAATCCACCAATCGGGCCACCTTCCCTGCGGTTTTCTTTATGTAAAAGACTTAACAATAGATTTCATTTTTAAAACACATCTACGACCACATAGAGTTTCTATATCTTCTTGTGTCAGTTTAAATTTGGAGATTTTCTCCCATGCAAAGGATCTCTGTATTTTGCCTGTATTGTCAAGGTTTTAGCATAGTGCTGTTCTCAATACATTATTATTTTTTTTAATGCCTGTAAGATTTCTAGTAATGGCTCTTTGCATCCCTGAGAGTAGTAATCTGTACTTTCTCTTTTCCTTGATCACTTGCAAAGAATTTTTTTCCCAAATTTTCTAAGAATCAATTCTTAGTCTTATTTTCTACATTACATTTCTGTTTGCTATATCATTGATTTCTCTTATTTTTATAATTTCTTTCATTCAAATATATTTTGGGTTTCATATGCTGCTTTAATTTCCTGGTTTCTTCTTGAGTTGGAAGCTTAGATAATTGATTTTTAACTATTCCCTTTTTCTAATATATGCATTTAAAGCTATAAAGCAATATCAGATTCCTGATACTGTCCATCCTTCAATGTTTTTATATGTATTAAAGCATCATTATCATTAGATAAAAATAAATTTTAATTTCTATTATTTCTTTTTGAGCCAGGGTATTTTCCAATCTGATTATGTTTTAGATTTGGAGTTCTAGTTTAATCCCACAGTAGTCAGAGAACTTGAAATATTGTGGGATCAAGCTGAATGCAGTGGCTCATCACATCTGTAATCCTAACACTTTGGGAGACTGAAGTCGGAAGACTGCTTGAGCCCAGCCTGAGCAACACAGTAAGACCCTGTCTCTTAAAACAATGTAAAAAATTATACAATTTCTGTAGCCCAGGATATTAACTATTTGGAAAATGTCCTATGTGTTCCTCAAAAATGTATATTATGTAGTTGTTGGAAGTGATGCTCTACATATGACAACAATTATAAAATATGTCACATGTTTTATATACAGATGAAATTGTTTATTCATTTTCAAATCTTTGATAGCTATACTAATATTTTGTGTACTTTTTCTGTCAAAATATTAGATGGGGGTTTATATCTTCAACTATGAGGATTTATTTATTTCTCTGTTTATTTCTGTCAACTTCAGTTTCATATACATATCTGAAGCTGTAAGTAGCCCCTAAATTTAGGATTATATGTCCTTCTATTGAATTGATGTTTTTGTCATTACTAAATGTCTTCCATTTTGTCTACTAACATTTATTGTCTTAAAATCGATCTATATATCGATATATGTTATCTCATTCTTTGTTTTCAAATTTTGTCTTTATATTTAAAGTGTGTTTATAAGAATAAACAGCACACATTTTTATTTTTTTAATCAATCTGAGAACTTTTATGCTTATTTGGGTAAACTATTGAGATTTAATGCAACTACTGATATAATTGAGTTTATGTTCTTGTCCTTTTATTCCTCACATTTGCTCTTTGTTTCTGTCTTCTTCTTGCCACCGTCAAACTCCTTTATCAGCTTAACCTGTATTTATTTAATATTTAGTGTTTCCTTACATTAATTTTTTTAAGTCATCCTTTTGGTTGTTACCTTTGGGATCATAATCTGAATCCTTGATCTACTATGGCCTGCTTTATATTATTAATTCTTCAACTTCCCTAACTTTTGAGGAATTTTACCACAGTTTAGTTCCATATAGACCCCCTCATCATTTGTGACAAAATAATTGATGTCATACATTTTTTCTTACATATGTTATCAACTTCAAAGTATGATTTTTATGCCTTTTATCATAAATATTACTTTCTATTTACACACCTAGTTACCATTTCTAGAGGTTTGCACTCTTTCCTGCAGCTCTGTGCTTCCTTTTGGGATCTTTTCCTATGTCCTAATACACTTTATGATTTTTATAATGCCAGTCTTTTGATGATAACTTTTTTCAACTCTTTTGTTAAGAAAAATATTTTATTTTACCGTTTTTGATGGATATGTTTCCTGGGTACAGAAATCGTGACTGGTAGTTTTCTTTTGTTGTTATTATTGTTAAAAAAATAATTTTAGCATTTAAAAAGTATCATTCTATTATATTCTGGCATTCATTTTTTGTTGTTGTTGAAAACTGAGACATCATTCTTATTTTTGCTCCACTGAAGGTAGTAAGTCTCCCCACCCTCCTCAGGTGCTTTTGAAGGTTTTTCTTTGTCTTTCATTTTAAGTAATTTGACTATAATATACCTGATATAGCTTTCCTTATATTTGCCCTGCTTATGGTTTGCTAAGCTTTGTTAAACTATGTGTGAACTTATTTTTCATATTTGATAATATTTGGCTATTCTACAATATTACGCTTGTCTCATTCTTTCACTCTTTCCTTCTGGGTCCTCAAATACCTCACTGTTCTTTTTTTCATGTTTTCATTTCCTTCTCACTATGCTTCAGTTTGGACAATTACAATTGACCATTGAGGTCTCTAATCTTTTTTTTTTTTTTTTTTTTTTTGAGATGGAGTCTCGCTCTGTCACCCAGGCTGGAGTGCAGTGGCACAGTCTCGGCTCACTGCAAGCTCTGCCTCCCGGGTTCACGCCATTCTCCCGCCTCAGCCTCTCCAAGCAGCTGGGACTGCAGGCGCCCACCACCACGCCTGGCTAATTTTTTTGTATTTTTAGTAGAGATGGAGTTTCACCATGGTCTCGATCTCCTGACCTCGTGATCCACCCGCCTTGGCCTCCCAAAGTGCTGGCATTACAAGCGTGAGCCACCGCGCCCGGCCGAGTTCTCTAATCTTGCCTTCTGCAATGTTTCATTTGCTAAACTCATCAATATTCTCTTCATTTCAGGTATTTTACTTTACATACCATTTTTTCCTATTAATTACTGTACAGATTTCAATTTTGCATTGAAATATTTTTTATCTTATCATCCTTTCTGTCCACCTTGTCCTTTATTTTCTCTTAACTTTAACTAAAGTTATTTGGAAGTCTTTGTTTGCCTCTATCGACTATTAACATTTCATTATTGGTCACTTCATGGACGGCGCATAGTAAAACCTCTGGATTATTTTATCTTTTACTAATGAATGCGAAATTCTGTTTTGACAGGAAGTAAAATTACCAGATTACCTCGACCTTACTAAGCCTTGGCTTTAGGCTTCACTAGGGTGAATCTGTTTCAATTATCTCAATGTTCCTAAGGAATAGCCCTTATTCCTAAAGCATGGGAATTTATTCATAAAGGACGGACTTTTGGAGAGTCAAGTGAAAGCTCAGAGTGTTCACCAAGGTTTCTCTACTATGGTTAAGTCCAAACTCCACGTGTGTATCCTTAGCTCTATGTTGCCTGTGAAATCTCTACTTAGCTCCAACTACCAAGCAGATCTTCTCTGCTATGTTTCTCACAGGATTATTCTAAATGTTGGCCAAGGACCCAAAAAAGAATTGTTACACAGAATTTTTGAATTATTTTTCAGCATCGATCTTCTCTCTGGGAACCTACCCTCCAAATCTGAGCTACTTTTGTAGCCCTGAATTCCAGTTTTTATTCCTTTACCAGATATACTAATGTCTCTGCTTGAGCTCAATAATTCCAGCTGTGTGCAACTCAATTCATTTGCTTTTCTGCACTTAAGCGTAATAGCTCTGCACTGTTGCTATAAAATGGCTACAAATAGGTGTTTTATATATATTTTGTTCCCAACTTACATTGTTGCATACTATATTAAGAACAAAACAATTTACTTTATCAGGGATGGAATTGGTATTTTATCTACTGAGTTTCTAACTTCAGCTCTTACTCAGCTCTAAAATTCCTATTCTAATATATTCCCATTTGCTACTTAAATTCTGAACATTTTCATTGGTTTTATTGATAATATTAATTATAGTTATTTTAAAGTCTGTGTCTGGATATATACATATATACCTACATGTATATGTGTGTGTATGCCTATGTGTGTATGCAAATACATATTTCCATATATCTGAATTACTTGAGGATATGTTTCTATTTTTTATTTTATTTATCTTATCTTTTGGTTATTTGGCCCTATTTTCTGGTATGCCTGTTAATATTTGATTGAATGCCCGACATTGTATAGGAAAAAATTGCACACTCTGGGACTCTGGTTGATGCAATCTCCTTTCAGCAAATATCTAAATATTTTTGGTAAAAAAAATAACTTTTATCTCATTAGTATCATTAGTAGTTAAGATTAATTGAGGCTTTATCTGAGGAAGAAGAGCCTATTAATGATTTGTTCTTCTAGGATTTCAATTGAAAACCTAGTATGTATACCAGGACCCCACCCAGACTCTAATTTTTTGCCTGTCTTTTTTTTTCCCTAAGACTATGCAATAGAGGAATTAACAAACAAAACAGAAGGAAAAACAAAGATAATTTAAAAGGCTCACCTACATGGTTTTTCTTATATCTGGGATCTTGATCCCACAAGTCCTAGAAGCCCTTGTTACTCACTTACGTCTTTAACCATATTTTTAAGAAATTTTTTCCAGCTTCTTTTCTCAGCAGGAGGATTTTTTGATATGCTTCATAGCTGGAGACAGAAGTCACTTGTAATTACTTAATTACGTGTTTGATGCATGATTTCACTGCAAGACTTTAAGCTCCCTAAGGTTAGGAATCATTCTTGTGTTGCTCAGTATCCTTTTTACAACAGCAATCATAACATCAGCTAGTGGAGTGAAATAAGAAAAGCCTGCATAAGAACCGAATGAATGATTGAACTCTTCCATTTAAAGGTGGATGTAGAAAGCAGTATCAAAGCTTGAAACACAGTTTAGGTAAAATAGAAGGGGAAACCTAGTGAGAAATATTTAGTTTCTTTCTATTTTTTAAAAGGACAAAATGGCACCAATATTATTTATAGCATATAGGGTGAGGATTAAGGAAAGTTCACTGACTTGAAAACTACTGATAATCTAGAATAAAGTATTTACAATAAAGAAGTGGAAGAAAAGAATCCAAATGACAGATTGAGAAGTGATTGATCCATGAGAAAATGGCACATAGAGAGTCTTAGTTTCCGAGAAGACTGATTATGAAGACAGGGGAAATAATAGAGTTAGGTTTATAAGTACACATAACATTTAAAGTTGGATGCTTAAATAGGTGTGGAGAAATGAGATGCAGAACATGTATGCTTCTAGTGGAAGTAGAAAGGTAACAATGACAACAAAAAACAGAGGTCAGAGGTTCACAGAATGAGTAAAATAAAGTGAATGATCAGAGTACCATGTAGTAGAGAGAGGTCATAAAGAAGTATCAACAAGATTTATGTGGCTTAGGGACATAAAATATATGTATGCAATGGAAAGGCACATAATTAAAGTCAAGAATTACAGAATGCTGGTCATAAATGCATACACAATACTAAGATACTGTGTACTAATCCTTTACAGTGATTGCACTGAAACCTTACAATACTCCATTTAACAGATGAAGAAACTGAGTTTCACACTGGGGGAATGACCTGTGCAAAGTTGCACACCAGCATGTTGGGGAGCCAGATTTGAAACTTGGGGAGTCTGACTCCAGAACCTGCACTGTTTACTACAGCCATTGCCACTTTCTGAACTAGATTGCCAACATCAATACCTCCATTGCCCTTGAAATAGAATTCAATCAGTATGATGCTGTTAATCCATCTATAGCATTGATCACTGTTGTTTATAAAGCACTTTCAAGATTAAAAGTGCTTTTTATTGTACTGTATATGTTTATTATGACTGTCATCTTAAACCTATTGCAATAAGCCCTAATGATATGTATAGGTAAAAGTGTCAAAATATTCATTAACCTCAAAATTTAATAAGCCTAAGGAGATCATGTATCTAAGAGATGTGTAACCACCTAGTTTTCAGCAACACAATGTGATAGCTATGGTGGGGCAGAAAACAATTTCTGATATAACATTCTAGCTATAACAACTGGTGACAAGTAACTTTGCCAGCAACTGAGGACCATTAACAAGAAATTTCTTTTTGTCTCTGGTACTATACAGTTTAAAATGTACTTTCTTATACATCTAAGGCCAATAGAGACTAAACAAATTGAGTTATCACTCTAAACCATCAATACTTTCAAAAATGTGGATTTAAAAATGTGAACTATATTGAAAAGCATAATGAATTTTGCCGTTAAATAATTCTTATAGCTAAGTGATCCATCTTTTGGATTTCCCTCTTTTCTATCACTCATTTAGTTAATAAATATTTATTGAATATCTGATAAATGTCTTATGCTGTGCAAGACACAAATGTTATAAGCATGAAAAAGACTCATAATTTCAGCCTACATGAAACATAGATAAGCAAACAACCAGTTTTTTTTTTAATAGGTTTTTTGGGAACAGGCAGTATTTGGTTATATGAATACGTTCTTTGGTGTTGATTTCTGAGATTTTGGTACACACATCACCTGAGCAGTGTACACTGTACCCAATGTGTAGTTTTTTTATCCCTAACCCCATCCCACACTTTCCCCTGAGTCCCCAAAGTCCATTGTATCATCATTATGCCTTTGTGTCCTCATAGCTTAGCTCCTTGAACAACCAGTTTTAATAGAGTGCAGTAAGAGCTAAAATGGAGTAATTATTGGTTTCTATAGTAGTACATGAGAGAGGTCCTCAACCCAGATTTGGCATGGGAGGAGGCTGGGGTTGCTGGAAGTTTATTTAGGGAAACGGCTAAGCTAACCCTTTCATGATGAGTAGCAATTAGCCAAGTGAAAGGAAAGTGAAGTACTTGCAAATAGATGAGGGCATACCAGGCAAAGGTATCAATATGTTCAAAGAGATGGGCATCTGAAAGAGTGTGCTACATTCAAGCACTAGGACTAAAAAATGGCCTAGAGCTAGAGAGTAAACCAGTCCGTGGCTGGAGAGATGAGGAGGTATACAGGTAGAAAGCTGGTAAGCAGAAAAGGGTTTGTGTAGGGCATCTCTTGCTGGGAAACCATTAAAAGGTTTTACCCAAGAGAATGTCAATAAAAATCATTAGTTTGAAGAACAGCCTGGAGAAGATTGAAACTGTTGGCAGAGAAGCCCACAGCACAGGTCTGGACTAGGCAGTAGCTGTAGGACCAGCAGGTAGTTCCAAGAGATGTATCCGAGGAAGAACGGCCAGAGGAGGAATCATTGATAGAATGGGAGGAAGGGAATGAATAGTTCAAGTGTCAATTCAAGGAGAGTTCCAAGGTTTCTGCCTAAGGCAAACAGTGATATTCACCGTGGATGGTACACACAGAAGGAAGAACAGGTTTCAGGATAGGAAATGAAGGGAAGAAGCTGAAAAAAATGCATCTACATTGATTTTTAATTTTCTGCTGGAGGGAGGATCACTCAATCATTCCCACGTTTCCCTTAAGTCCTTATTCTTCCTTTATGATATTCCCCAAGGATGCCCTTTGTTTGTGAAAATGATATGGCCACCGTTGCCAGAGATGACTTTAGATGGCTTGAGGGTTTCTTCCTCTCTCCTTCTGTCTCATGCCTTTCTTTTGAAGTTGCACTAAAGTCAAAGAATTTCCAAATGGAAACTGCTCATCAGTCAAGGAACTGAGCCTCCCTTTTCAAAGCTCCAAACAAATGGCCTATGGCTATGTTTGTGAGCCTCCTTCGATATATAGACCTTAAATATGGTTTGCATATTATTACTTAACATTTCCCCCACTTAATTGAAACTGTTAGTGTTACAGTTGCTAGTTAGACTACAGGCAGGGCAAGAGAAGCACCACCCCCCACAACGCCCCACCAGAAATGTCAGGCAACAGTCAGGTGATAATTGTTACACTATCTGTCTAAAATAATAAGACTCGGTCACAGCCAGTGCCAGGGAAAGGCAGTCTCCCTATAGATAGAAACACCTGAGACTGGTGATCAGCAGCTTCCCAATGAGATCTCAGGAGCTGGGTGAGTGGGCTCAAGCATGCGCACTAAGAGGCAAAATGGTGGAGTTTAACTGGTATATGACCTTCTGGGAACACTTAACTGGTAAGGAAACATGCCTTAAGTGAGCATGCCTATAACTTCAGTAAACACACTGGACATTCAACTCCTCCCAATTGCTGGCAGACTACTGTACATGTGGACAGCCCACCCCAAGGGAAGAATCAGGGGAGAAGGGACGCAAGACCTCAGAAGCATGCCATTATATAAAACCCCAAGTCAAAGGTCAAATCGTCTCTCAAGTCACCCACTTGGCCCTCTTCCAAGTATACTTTATTTCCTTTCATTCCTGCTCTAAAATTTTTTAATAAATTTTCACTCCTGCTCTAAAATTTGCCTTGGTCTCTTAATCTGCCTTATGTCCCCTCAATCAAATTCTTTCTTCTGAGAATGCAAAAATTGAGGTGGCTACAGATCCATATGAATTTACCACCAGTAACATTAGTGCATAATCTTCTAAAACATTTCTTTAGAGCACTAGAACCAAGTTTTGAAAGAGATGGCATTTTGACAATGATGTGCCCAGATTCCTCTCTATCTGAATAGAAAGGAACTTAATCTCTTATACTCTTCAAGAGTGCTGTAACTGGTACAAAATAACTATAACTATACATTTTTAAATGTTTTAACTAATTTTTTTCAAGAAAACATATACAAAATAATTCATCTTAGTAAATCAAAAATCAATCATCTTCAAAGGTGCTAGTTTCACTACCATTGCTGACCAACTATGATTCTTTTTCTGCTCAAAGTTCCTTTTCCAACCCATTTAAGCTAAATGAAGAGGAAATTAAAATTAATCTGTGTTATATTGATACAAAATATCATTAAGCAACAGCATTTTTTTAAGCAATGAAGTCTTTGAAAAGATTCCACAGTGCCAACATGCTGGCAGAAAAGACACTGGACAATTTGAGAAGGTATATTTGAGACTATATAGAAATGAAAATGCCTTTGCAAAAATTATAACTAAGAAAATTATGACAGTGAAAGAGGCCTGGCCTAAATAACTCTATCTTACTTATAACCTCTAATATGTCCTTGTTCATTGCTGGGCAAAGGCTGACCTAACCTTGGGAAAAAATTTAGTTTACAATTTAGTTTTGAAACAAAGATGGTAACAGCCTTTTCCCTAAATTGACCCCCTTCTTGCCTGGGGACGTGTCTGCCTTTGTATGACTAACAAATTTGCTACAAGATTAGGAATGATGGTTTAGAAGCCATGCAGCCTCCAGCTGCAAGATTCTGAACCTCCCCAAATTGCTCCTGGGGATAACATCACTATTGGAAAATTTAAGATCAGTGCTTGAGATATTTTGCAGTCCCTTAACTCCATGGATCAGCTGTCACCACCCAGATTGATAAACTGGCTCATCTGATCTTGTGGTCCTCACCCAGGAACTGACTCACCACATGAGGACAGCTTTGACTTCCTAGGATTTCATGTCCGACCCAACAAATCAGCACTCCCACTTCCCAACCCCTTACCAGCCAAATTACTCTTAAAAACTCTGATCCCCAAACTCTCCAAGAGACTGATTTGAGTAATAATAAAACTCAAGTCTCCCATACAGCAGGCTCTATGTGAATCAAACTCTTTCTCTATTGCAATTCCCCTGTCTTGATAAATTGGCTCTGTCTAGGCAGTGGGCAAGGAGAACCCATTGAGTGGTTGCAGAAAACCCAGAGACCTTGTGGAAAACATATGTTTATGCATGTGGCATGAGTATATAGGAATACATGTGTGGTTTGTATATCAGGTGACAATGCATTTTGAAAAATTTTAACAGTGATGGACAAAAACAGATCCTTTAAGTTAACTAAAATACTGCTAACAGCTAACAAAAACAGTTTGTTTTCAGTGTTGGCTCAGCTTACCAGCTACCTAATATTAATATTTCAAACAAAGGGAGACTTAAAGGAATGTACTTCAAAACGAGTCACTTTTAAAAGACAAGGGTTAAAACACATGCATTCTTAAATTGGCCTTATGATGTATTTGGTGAATGGGGAAATAATGGTCCTCTCCCATCTCTCAATGCCATCAATGCCATCTGAAGGCATTTCCTGAGAACTTACTTATACCTCTCTACTAAATATAATAAAAAATAAACAGTCTTGACGTTTACTTCTCTATATCTCTAGTTTTCATGGGTCAGTGTGACTTTTGTTATTCTAAGAAGATATGCATTTTGACCCTTGTCCTCAGTCCAAACTGATTAAGTCAACCATTCTCATCTCTTCTGATTGTTTCATAATCAGAAAACACAGCAGAGTTTTGTCACTGCCTGAGAATTATTTCTCCTTTACTTTGCTCCCACATACCATGTTCTTACTCTTTCCTTTACTTTTTTAGTATAATTACTGCCTGTTCATTAAACTTCTAGGACACATAGTAGATTATTTTATTTGTTTGTCAATTACTAGGGCCGAAATCTAACATCAAAGGTTAGGTAAAATTTGTGATTTAAATCTGTCTTGAAAAGAACTGGGGTTTTGTTTAGTTGTTTTGTTTTTTATTTTTTTCAAGCGCTTTCTGGCAAAATACTTGCTCCCACTCCAAGGAAAACAAATAGTGGGACACCAAGGGTGTTGAAGGTCAGAATTAATATGCTTTTACTAATTAGTCTATCTGAAGAAGTTTGCCCTACTTGCACCTTCACTATAACTGCTTATAATCAGCTTTCTTTTAATGAAGTGCTTAAATGTCCCAATTCACTAAAAATAATAAAACTAATAACAATAAGGCATAAATATTATAGAGTAAAAGAAATAAAAAATATGCTCTTAAACATATTGATTTTTGGTAGTTGCATTTCTTTTTTCACCCCTTGGTAATTAATTGCATTTCATATTCTAAAGCATTTTAGTTCAGCCATTTTTGGGAAGGTGAATACTATGATTCAAAAATGTATGACAATCATTTAGTGTCCTTGAACATCATTATTATGAAGAAACTGTACGGAGTTCTCATCTGCAAGATATTCAACATCAGTAATCACATTTCTCGTGAAGACAAATAAAAGGGAATTATATCCAGGTGCATGTGTGTGCTCATCTCCCCAGTGGTTTGCTACAAAGATCTCCCCAAAGGCAGTTCCTGATTTCTGGGCAGGGTCACCAGTAAAGGCAGTTTAAAAGGCTGGTGTGATTGGCATCTGGATACTACAATAGTCAAACCTTCCCCCAAATGATCATGGACCTGTTTTCGCTAATAGGAAAAAATAAGTGACAAGGAGAAAGAGGGTCACCTTTGGAATGCCAATCTGAGCAGTATTTTAGTTGCTGTTTTTACCAGGTTCCACTTGGATTACTAGCATTACAAGGAAAGAACTAAATTCTTTGTGTAAATCAAGTAGATTTACTCTGCATTCCTGAAAAAAATGAGCATGATTTTTTTCTCTCCAAAGACACAATGATATCCCCTTCTAGTTGCATATGGGAGGGGAGGCTCTATTTGCTATTCTTGTGTTGGAAGAAGAAGTATTGTTAACCCCATGTAACCAGGGGACTGTTTCACCATGATTGTTTATATCATTGCCCGATTACAAGATCACGAAACTATTTGAATTTTCTGCTTTTTTTTTTATAACATCTGATATGACTCAATAATTGAATATCTATTTTATGTTGAATTCTGCCCGTATCACTAAGTTTCTTAAATTATTAGAGAAAAACAGTAAATTTATATCAATTAAATTGTATTAATAAACATAATATTATAGAAAACAATTTATTTGAAACTCTAGGTTTTTTTTTAACTCACAGATGCCATGATTACAGCCTGTATTTTGGATTGTGGGGCCTCCTAAATATTCTATGTTCATAGAATTGGAATTTTAGAGGTTAGAACATTGATCATCCAACAAAATCCTCAATTTAATAGATGAGCAAGGTTAGACACTTAGAAAAGTAGTTTGCCCAAGTCCTCACCACTAAGTCAATTAATTTAACTATTTTCAATAGCAAAATTAAGTATCACATTTTAATATGGAATATTGCATATTACTCATGCCCTAGATATAACATTTGAGCAAACATATTTTGCATGTGTAACATCAAATAAATTAATAGAATGTTGATTTTCTAACTGCAGAATACTCTCAGGAAAGCTCCTGTCTCATAGTAGGCACTTAATAAATATTTGTTAAATGAATAATAACTAATAGCTAATGTTTAATGAGTACTAAATAATCTGCGTGGTAGGTACTGTGCAAAGTTCATTAGGTGGGTTATCTACTTTAAATCCTCCCCTACCCGCTAGATACCAACACTGTCAGTGGAACTATGTTAATTTTAAAGAAAAGGAAACAGAAGCACAAAAAAAGATTAAATGGGTTGTCTAATTACATTTAGCTAATAAATAATGGGGCCTGGATTTGAAAGTAATTTATCAATTAATCTTCTTCGAAGTCCTCATAATAATATACAGAGTTAATTATTTTAAATTTAAACTATGATGTAAATAACTGATAATATATTCTTCCTGGAGATTAGATTTTTAAAAGAACACTTGTATCAGAAAAGAAAAGGAAGCAAAAATAGGTCTCAAAATAGCTTTATCTGGATCTTTATTCTGCCCAAAGGTAGATATTGACAGGGTTTATTTACAGTATTAAGCTTGATAATTTATAATATTAAACAACATTTTAGGACATATATTCATATGCTTGAATTATTCTCCTTCTATTGTGTAAGATAAAAATATTTAAAGCAAATATGAAAGAGGCATAAGTTGTGTAAGAGATCCCTTTCTTGCACTATAATAATGAGATATTTCTTACTGGGACTTGCAACATGATGTTCATGGCCATGAAATGTGTTATGAATGCATTTATAATTCCTGTCATTCATGGGTACAATCTAACTTATCTTTTCATATATAAAATATGTATAATTATGTACATCAACCTAATATTTGTCTTTGAGTACCAATTGATATTTCTATTCAGAAGTCATTTTAGTTGAAGTTTGAGATTTTGAATTGAATAATTGAAAACAAAGGACATCTTAGTTTATCTTAAAGTTATTAACTTTTAAAATGTAATTCATCATATTAGAGGTTTCAAGGATTTGCTCATTAAATTTGCCTCAGAATATAAAAACTGCATGAAATACAAAGGAATGTGAGTTGAAAGCACTGTTTCAATGCATAGCACTTCAGTCCATTTCACATAATGTTATTTATATTTTAAACATCTAGCTCCTAGTAACACTCCAGGTTTAATTGCTATAAAAAAAACTGATCCCTACATGTCTTTGGGGACACAAATAAATGAATAAATAATGCCAACACTACTTGCTGTTTGTGAGCTGAAACTAACTGAAAGACAAATCCAAAAAGCTTAGCAGTATCAGATAAGGAATATTTGGGTGATAATTATTTCACCTCCTATCCCTCTTTCTTACTTTTATATACTTCCTATTCTATCACTTCCAAAGAACAGTCTACACAAGTTCCTTTCCACCCTGTAGCAGAGACCTTGCCTTTAAATTTGGAAGGCTCCAATTCACATTTCCACCCTGAAATTCAATAGCTGTGGCACAATGGGCAAGTCACTCATTGGAGCCTCTTTTCCTCCTGTACTACGAGGGTAAAAAGAGCTACTTTATAGGGTTGCAGAGGGATTGAATAGGATAATATATCAGTAAGAATAATGTAAGATGCTAATTATATGCTTACCTGTCTATTTAGGAAAGATGCAAGTTTACAGAAAGTTATTGAGTTGGTTTTGAAAACCTGTCCTAGCTCATTAATTGGGTACATTTAGTTAGGCTTTGGTACAACTCAATAAAACCATTCAACCAAACCTGGCAAGTCAGCCAAAGGATCAAACCAATAACTTAGTATATAACTGGTTATATTAAAAGTTAAAGGGAGTCTTAAAAGTAAAGCCAAGCTACCATTAAAAAGGGCATCAGCAATGTCCCAGAACGTGCCTGAACACAGAAGAACTTCTCATTCTCCAGGAATCACCAAAGCTCCAGGGAGTAGTTCAAGCCCAAATTGTGATCTCCCTGCCTTGTCCTTCAAATGATGTGTACTCTAAGCACATTTTCTGTGCAGCTGGAGGCTTTGTTACAGACAGAAGGATCCTGCTTAGTGAGGCCAGTGTTTACAGCCTAACTTTTTTAAAGAGGAATTTGGAAAACTTCCCAGACACTGCATCTGCCCCCAGCCCTTGCACCTCAGAGTATAAGGCCGGCAAGGGAGATAGCGAGGATGACTAAATTTATTAACGGTGGACGGGCCACTCTATCTTTCACTGCAACAACAGTAGGTGATCCCATCAAAAATCTGTCTGCTGGCTAGCCTGCAAATCCAAGCTGACATCCTTGCAGAAGCTATGCCCAGTTGAATGGAAACGGATGCTATTTCTTGGAAGAAACACATCACAAGCCAAATACTGGACCAGGGAGGTAGTTTCTATTTTCATTTGAGAAAAGAGTTTTACTATTATTCATGTATTCCTTTTCCTTACCTATTTTTTCTTTTCTTTTTTGCCATTTTAAGAATATAAAGCAGAATTTGAGCATTTTTAGCTCAATGGTTCAATTTCTAATACTCTGTGATGATTTTGATGTACTGGGAGAGTAGTTAAGCATGCATTAATCTCAATATATCTCAGCTACAATACAATCATGATTCATTACAAAGGTGCATCAGCAGCCGGCCTCAACGAAAAGCAAACTATTTACTGTTTTAAGTAAAACTAAAACAATACAAATTTTTATAGCTCAAATTCCATTTCATTGTCTTCACATATGCAATATTTTAAAGACTAGCTATTTGCTCCAAAATGACTTTCTCATGGATGATTAAATGAACATCTTTATGAGTTTACAGAATAATATATATCTTATACTTTGTAAATTTTTTAAAAAATTGGAAAAATGAAATATGTACCATAGAGTTTTTTTTTTTACAGCTATACTGAAATCATGCTATTAGAAGCTGTAAGTCACAGAGGTCATGGGACTTCCAAAATATTGTGGTACTAGTAAGGCCAGGAACAGGGTAAGGCCAGTGAGGCAGGACTGTGCTGGTACAGAGTCCAATCTGTCTTTATTTAAGCTTTTGATAATATTTTTGTAGTGCTTTCACATTGATTTTAATTTTTAAAAATATTGCATTAAAATTTACACTAACACTGAGTTTTTTAGTGCCTTTAAATTTTGTGACTGAAACAAGAGCCTCACTTGCTTTACCATAGTCCTGGCTTAGAGAAGTTATCTTTTCCCTGGGATTAGTTTTTCCCACAATGTTTTTCTTAGAACATGAGATATTAAGTTTCCACAGTGAAAAAAGGAAGAAAGAAACAGCAAGAGAAAGAAAAAGAAAACATTACATCAAATATCTGTTAGGCATGATTAGCTAAGCAAAGTTAAATAGCTTTCCTACAATGCTTTTTGCAGTTTTAGTAACCTGGTGCATACTGAGAATCTCCAATAGCATGAGGGCATTTTGCAAACTCATTTGCTCACAGAACTCAGTGAATAATATTTCAAGAAACATGTCCTGGCAAATACTTCACAAAAAGACAAACACAAAGCACATACTTTGATCCAATAAGGCTGCTTCTTCATCTGCATCTTTTACTTTTCCTTTCCTTCACTTACCTGACTTTTTTTCCCCAGAATTCTAAAAAGATGGACATGCTGAAACAATCAGGCAAAAGCTATCAAAGGGCTAAATTAGTATTTCTGTAAGTAGGTATAATAAAAATTCATTGTAAAGGGATATCAAAATAATAGAAAACATTTTGGAGCTTCGTGTCTCCTAAATAAAGCAATGTCAAACACACTTACCAGTAAAGTCTGTATTGACTGGTTGAGTGGAGCTGGGAAATTTACAATACCCATTTCCTGTGAAACGGATTCCTTTCATCACCGTGGTCATCCGAGCTGGCAGAGATGACTCTCTCCTTTCCAGCTGATACATAGGAGAGGGTCCATTCAGTTCTTCAGGTGGAAACCACCTAAGATGGATTGTTGTGCTGTTGATTCCTTTAACCAGAGGTGGCCTCAGTTGTGCTGGTGCTAAATATCAGAAAACACTTGTTACATTCAAGAATTTGGTTTCTGTCTCTAGACACACATATTCACATATATGTATATATGTATTTGTATATATCACACTTCAAATCAAATCAGTTGTGGTTTCAAGTATCTGTATGGTTCTAGGAACTGAAAACACAATATAGAGTTTATCTTAAATGCAGTGAAACAAAATTTAAATGGCCAACATACTACACACAAAACTTTCAAATTAAATTTTTTCTTGAAAATAAATTCTCTATTCTTTTTAGCTAAATAATAGATCTTATATATTATAGTAGCTGCTGTACTCTGGGTGGTGCCCCAACCAGAGTCCCTTTACCAAGCAGATACCCCAATGGCCCAGTTTCTGTGCCTGTTGGTTTCTGATGGCTCATGGCTGCCCCCTTCTGTGTAGAAATTCCCTTGGCTGAGTAAGAGCTGCCTCACCCGGGAGCCACAGGATCCCACAGTGAAACCTACAGCCAATAACTAGCACTAAACCCATAGGGCAGAGCCCCTTGCCTTAAAGTGGCATCAACTCAGTGCTGTAATTTACAGGGGCCAAGCACAATCTGTGCCAACCAATGGGTAATGCAGGACTATTAGCACAAGTTTGCCAAAACTTTGTGCTTGTGTAAAAATAAGTCAGAAAGTCATTTTTTTAAAAAAAGACTTTTATTATTTTTATTTTTGATTGCTCCTGTGGAACATGGCTACACCATAGGCAATGTGCCAGGGGTAACCTTTTTTTTTTTTTAAGAGATGGAATCTCATATTGTTGCCCAGACTGGAGTGCAGTGGCTATGCACAGGCATAATGGTAGCTCACTACAGCCTGGAACTCCTGGGCTCAAGCATTCTTCCTGTCTCAGCCTCCCAAGTAGTTGGGACTACAGACAGGTGCCACTACACCCAGTAGACTTAATTTTTAAGAGCAGTTTTATGTTCATAGAAAAATTCAGAAGAAGGTACAGAGTATCTCCCCACCCATGCACAGTCTCTTCCAATATCAACATCCAGCACCCAAATTGTTCATTTGCTCCAGTAGATAAATCTACATTGACACATCATTATCATTCAAAGTCCATAGTTTCCACTGGGGCTCACACATGGTATTTACATTCTCTGGGTTTGGACAAATGTATGATGACATGCATCCATCATTATTCTATTACACAGAAAATTTTCACTACCCAAAACATCCTCTGTGCCCTGCCTATTCATCTCTCCTTCCCCCCACCCCAGGTAACTACTCATCTCCATAGTTTTGCCTTTTCCAGAATGTCTTATAGTTGGAATCATACAGCATGTAGTCTTTGTAAACTGACTTCTTTCACTGAATAATATGCATTTAAGTTTCCTTCATGTCTTTTCATCATTTGATAGCTCATTTAATACTAAATAATATTCCCTTGTCTGGATGTAGCATAGTTTCACAGTCTATTCATTCATCTACTGATGAATATCCTGGTTGTTCCCAAGTTTTGGCAATTGTGAATAAAGCTGCTATGATGTGCATATATATGTGTATATCTAATTATATATCAGGGTTTTATGTTTTAAACTCCGTTGAGTAAATACCAAGAAGTGCAATTGCTGTATCATATGGTAAGAGCATGTTTGGTTTTGCAAGACACTGCCAAACTGTCTTCCAAAGTGGCTGTGCCATTTTGCATTCCCACTAGCAATGAATGAGCATTCCTTCTACCGTACAGCCTCATCAGCATTTGGTGTTGTCAGTGTTCCAGATTTTGGCCATTCTAATGGGTGTGTAGTGTTATCTTATTTTAATTTGCATTTCCTTTTATGACATATGATATAGAACATTTTCATATGTGTATTTGCCATCTGTATATCTTCTTTGGTCAAAAAGCTCCTTTTATATGCAATTTTCTGATTTTTAAAGCTTAAAAACTGACCTAAATGAAAGCAAACAAGCAATAACACTCTGAATGTTAAACAGAGCATCAGCACAAAATAACAAGCCTGTGAGTTCGGCAGTTTACACACAATGGTCCAGGCAACTAACGTTGGTCAGCCTCTTGGTCCTAGACAGCACCCTGGCCCTGAAGTGACCCCACCACCAGCAGTGGGCTTAGCTTTGGAGCAGTAGTGGCCTTATGCCCTTGCACACATTGGGACCTTGCCATGCTTTCAGGTGGTGGGACACTGGCAATTCTTTAAAGGTTCCTGGGAAACCCTAGGAGTCACGGAGATTAAGGTTTTCCCTACAACTTGCTGGTTCAGATTAACAGCTGAGTTATTGAAAATGAAGGTTTGTTTTGGTTTGATTTTTTTTTCCCCTTAAACAGTTGATTTTGTGAGCTGAGATTCATTCCCCCTTTAAGTGTGTCTGCTGGATTTAAGAGGTGAAAGTGGGGAAAGGAACAAATGTCATAAACACCGATCCTATTTATTAAGGGCCCAAACTACGTCTGTGGACTTTTAATTTACACCTGTGTTAACATAGCCATACACAGACGCAAAGTCATTGCCTGTTTCAATAAATATAAATCAAAATGATGTGGATATAAGAATTGAAGCCCTTAAACCATGAAAGGAAATTCATGGTAAAGCAGCTTAGAACAATTACTATTTGTTACTTTTTAGACCTTGGGCCAGCTTTTCAAAAAGAAACAATTCATTTTGATTCTATTTTAACTTTTAGTAAAAAAGAAAAGGCACTGAGCAAAAAGTTCATCAAGTTAGAAAGATAATTAACAATTCTGGTTATTTTCTGCCACTGCAGCCCATGTGATATTTTTATTTTTATATATGTGTGAGTCTGTGAATTATATGAATAATTTCTCTTAGCATTTTTTTCTGCTAAAAATCAGTTAAGTGGTAGGTTCTCAAATATTTCATTCTACAAGTTATGATCTCACTTCAAAATAATCCAAAACAAAATAAAAGGCTAAGCCATTCAGAAATTTCTTCACCCAGAGTCTCTCTTCAGATTTTAGAGTTACATATTTGTATTAAGATTTTAGCAGGCCATTCTTGGCTATAATCTCAACTGGGAAAGGAAAACCGCCAAAGATTTTTTAGTCCTGGGCTCAGGGAAGCAATGGAGAACCAATTACATAATTTTTAAATTGTGATTTGCTAGATTCCCTAGGGTTTTGGGACACAGAGACCTGAACATTTTAGTTTCATAAACTACTAGCCTAGTAATATCCAATAGCCAAAAACTACTAGACCAGTACTATCCAACAGAACTTTCTCCAGTGAAGGAAATGTTCTAGGTCTGTAATGTTTAATACGGTAACCACTAGCCTCATAATAAGACTATTGAGCACTTGAAATGCAGCTAGTGAGAATGAGAAACTGAATTTCAAATTTCTTAATTTTAATTAACTGTATTTTAAATTTAAATAGCCACATATGATTCATGACTACCATATTGGACACCAAAGATGTAGATAGAGAATCACAAATTATACATATTTGGTGTGTTGAGAATAGGATTTCAATTTTAACTAAATGTTGAGAAGAAGTATGAATACACCTCCTATACTTCTTAAAAACTGAAGAGTTTCATTGCTGTTTGAAAGCAGCCTTTCTCCAGGTCCCATTTGTTTGAAAGTTGATACATCTCTACTTTACTCCAACCACTCAACTCAGGGGACATAATGTTGAAGCTCAGCACCACCACAGAAATCAGATTCCTTCCCCCATCAGTAGCATAATCCAAAAATTACGTCTTAATCAGGAATATAGACTAAGAGTAATAGAAAATAAAACTAAACAAGAGGAATTCTGGCAACTCTGTCGTTTTTGTGTAATAATTATTGAAAATTAGAGCACACATTTTTTTTAATTTGGCAAAGTGATTCTAATCAATAGGGAAATTCTTGAGAGTCCATTAAAATTAACGTTTACCATTTAAACTGTAAGAAGTAGTAAGTAGTAGAGCACTTCTTGATTCCCAGAGGAATTATTCCCCCAAGCAATGGGACTGTCCTTTAGAAGCCAATTCCTGAGAATGAATAGAACTAGAGTACATTTTTTATTCTCTTGCTTAAAAGAAAAACAAAACAAAAAAACATTCCAGCAGGTGTGTTTTACAGTTTCACATGGAGGAGTCAACTAAGTCTGTTTGAAAGGGTGAACATCCTACCGATTTATTCTTTTCAGAGTTCTTCTAAGGCTGGAAGGGGGAATTAAGTGAAATTTGTCAATCAATTAAACTAGACTGGTCTCACATACATACAAGTAGAATAAGAAGAAAAATAGATACCCTGAACCATTAAACACACACACATACATGCACATAGAATCACCAAGAGATTGGGGTAATGATGAATTCTTCATCAGACTTTCAAAGAAAAGGAACTATAGGTAAAAATAAATATGACCTTTAAAGATTTGTTAATTTATAAAACAGTTCGTTAAGAGACAATACTAAATAATGAAAGGGATTTGGTAGACTTTTAAAAATTATATTTCACTTTTTAATGTCTAAATCTGTGTGATTTTAGAAAAATCCCTTAACACTTATATCTGCTTCCGCTTTCCCATCTGCAACATGAGGATACATTTTCAGTGAAATGCATTGACAACAATTGCTTCTACAACAATATACATATTTGCTTTATGTTTTACAAAACAAGTCTCTATACAGATACAAGGCACTATCATTAGAAGAACAAATCTTTCAAATTATATATTATTCAGGAACACAATTCATCTATATTCAAAATCTATCTCTATTTACGTAGAAAATTGTCTTGTAAATGTAAAGTTTAAAATGAATCTTCAATATTTCTTATTTCTAAGAATAATATACAAAGTTTAAAATGAATGTTCATTATCCATAATTTCTAAGAATAAAATGTCTATTTGAAAAAAGTACAAAATTCTTGTACTTTTAAAATAGCATTTGTATTTTTTAATGGGGTAATTTCTTATCTATCTATTAGATGTATGTATATTCTTTTATAAAATGTTATAATATGCATTCTTTATGCAGCATTTATTACGTTATAAAATAATTAGTGGTATATCAAAATGAATACATTTAAACTTGCAAATGTAGTGTAGCATTTTGAGCACCATAGGGTAAGAACTAAAAGCTGAACAAAGCTCTTTCTGAGGTACTGGTCTTTAAAATGGAATATGTTCATTTGTTTTTAAGGAATCTGTTCATTTTTTGCCTACGAAGACTGTATGGCTGTGTCAATATCTTAAAGCATCATCAACTTTTTATGATGATGACAAGAATTTAAGAATAAACAATCTTTCTATGTTTCAGGGATGGGTGGGGAGCAGACTAAATAAAATATTCTTAATAAGCACCCTGTCAATAGAAAATGATTTTGACTTTTTTACAGAAATACAAAACTATGCCAGGAAATACAATTTACCAAACACTGCTAGGCCAAAACACTTGCAAAAGGGCTCTGGCACCAGGACACAAACAAGAAGTCTAGGTCATGGGCCCTGATTTCTCTTTTGCAGAGAAACTGCTGCAGAATCAGCTGCTCACCAATCAGTGTCCTAAAGAGGAAAAGTTTTCCTCTGAAACTCTCAGGGATGACTCAACATCACCTTGTTGACTGTCTATTATCTGACCAGGGAAGAAAGAATAAAATATATTTTGCCACCTTCTTCTTTGTTGACAAGTCACCTTCAGGAGAGGATATTACTAGAAGATCTGGAAAGGAGAAAATAAAGGCTCTAGATTGGCTCTTTAAGACCCTAATTATGAACATTGGTTAATCCATTATTAGGTCTCTCTATTCTTCAGTTACTTCAATTGTTAGAGTGACAGGCTTGATTATGTCTAGGACCTCTTCCAGTTTCAAAATTCTTTGATTGAATAATTTAAAGCAGTACTTCTAAGTTCATAAGCCATGAATGGGTACCAGACACCCTGATCCCCTTTGCTCCTGGGAAGCCAGCAGGAGTCCCTCTGGTTTATCCCCTTCAGCTCTCAGCCAGCTTGTTCCTTTACCTTAGCATGGCATATAAAAATAATTTGTCTATGTGTTCTGTGGCATAAAGAAAACCCTGCTTTTAGAGAAGTTCAGTGAACATTGTGAACAAACACTACCTTAACCAGTTATTGTTCTGGCGATCACAATAATTTGCACAAAACTACCATTGTACACATGAAGAGAGAAGAGGATCCATTATTTCTAAACTACACATATAGCAGCAATGATGACAGCAACCACCGTTCCCTAAAGTCCACCATTAATAAAAGGTAGTTGCTTGGACTGTAATTATGGCATCCTTGCTACCCGAACTTGAAGCTTTTATGGGGCTTATGCAATTAACTACTTAAATGCATCGTAACACTTGCTTCTCTGACAGCAAAGTATTGATTTTTTCATCATTTTCAAGTCTCCTCCAGCACAAATAAATGTACTACAGTTACAGTTAATGCACTGTGTACATGCATTAAATGCTGGTGTGACACAATTTATTATTTTGTGATATATAGAAGTCTGGCTTCTCAGAAAGTAGCATCACTGATCTAACGTCAGTATGGAAACTACCATTGTCCTTGATCCTCCAAATTCTCTAACTTCCAAAAGCTAAAGACCTATTTTAATAGGATAATTAGGGTTTAAATTAAAATGAGGGAGCACTGAATGTAAATTTTTTATATATGTCAATGTGGGAGAAAATTTAAAATAGTCTAACAGAGAAGAAAGATACAGTTTGTATTTTCCTAAAGGTGTCACTGTGGGACCTATAGCAACTTTTTTCAGACGATTTTTTGCCTATTTAATTTCTTTCCTTGCAGTTTTTTGGGGCACATCTGTCAAAATATTTTGCATACTAGAGTCTCTCTGATTCAGTCAATTTTTACATAGCTTGATTGTGTTGTTTTAATGACTCATAGGATACATAGTACATTATAAAGCTAAAATTGTGTATTGAAAGTGTGATTTCTACATGCCATTTTCACATGCCAAAAAGGCCAGTAGAGCCCCTGATAAAGTCGCATATCTAAATAGACCAGGCCACAGAGGTCATCACATAGTTCACAGTCAAGCCCTTTCCTTGGATACAACTACACACTACAAATTAAAGTTGGTGAGTAAAAAGCAGTTAATTTTGTTTTGTTAGAAATAATATCATTTTAGTTTTAGCATCTAAGACAGATGCCAGCATTTCACTCTGAACAGATGGTAATTCCATCTAATAGTGCATCTCTGTATTAGTAAGGTCTGTTGTGTATACAAACAGTAATAAACACTAGGTAAGGATCAAAATAAATTTTAATTGTTGACATTAAATTCTGGCAGCCACAGTTCTAAGGCTGCAATATTCCTTTTTCAAGTCTGTCAGATTTACTAATGCAGCAAAAGCTTTTCCAAAACCTGCCAGATCCCAGTTCCAAGAAAAACAGGTTTGCACACTACCAGTTACCAGCCCTCAACCAGGGTACCTGTTTGCAGATGCTGAAATAATTCTTCAAGAATGACTTGGAATTGGTGCTACCTTCTATGTGATGACCAGCCAGTGCTTCTTTTCAAATGCCCCTGAAGGACTGAGCATTTGATTAAGAAGTTAGTATAAAATGTTACATCCAATTGTTACATTAGGGGTCATGGTATCATCTATCACAGCCACTTTCTCACCCTGCTAACTAGGGATCTCTCATCCAACTCATTCTCTTCAATTTACAAAGCTGGGCATTCCTGAACTTCCCTGAAAGTGACATCATCCTTTCATTTGTTTGTTTTGCCCCAGCCTGAAGGATTTCCCTGACAATCACAGCAATCATCAGCTGCGCTTTTCTATAGGCTTGCTGTGGATCGAGTGTGCCAACAAGCACCAGTTTCGTTCTCATAATGCCTCCAGCGATCTGATATTACAAGGAGTAGCCCCTATTTATTTTGAGAAGCTGCCATGTTAAAAAAAAAAAAAAAAGCATTTAAAAAAGCAGTTTGGCATTCAGGTGACTGTTCAATAACAAACATGCTTTGCAATCATACTTCTTTAAAAAATGGATGCATTTTTTTTAATCATGAAAAATATATTGCTTCCACCATATGGGACAACCTACGACTCACCAACCGATTTAAGATGCGGCATATTGAGCTGACCATATGTTACAGTGCTGTTGAATGGCTGAGTGATTCATGCCCGTCACATTCTAGTATATCAATTAAAGCTCCTTGAAGTCTGCATGATTTGTGTCTCTGTTATTAAACCCTGCTAATTCATCCCACTTACACATCTGTTATAAATCTCTAGGAGTGCTGCATGATTCATGGCAATCTGTGAGCATGCTACAGCAAATTCTTCTCCTTGTAATTAACAGTAAATTGTTTTACTGCCATGCAATGAATTTTTCAGTTATATTGCAAATGAACTCCTAAATGTGCGGTTCTTTCCTAAGGACTGACTTATATCATTAGGCAATTAAAAAGTATTGCTTTAAACCAAAAGCTTTTAATCAAGAGAAATATAACTTAAACATTGCTTAAGAGCCATGGAAATTTGACATGTTGGTTACAAGTGTAAAATAATTTCTGTTGAAAGAGCAAAACAAACAAACAAAAAATCTTCAGTGTACTCAGGATTTCACTGATGCTAAGACACACCAACTGCTGCCTGAAAACAATTGGTGGGACAAGTTTTGCACAGATACTGTTTATCTTAGAAGTTACTTAAGTCATCTGTCATTACCAGATTTCTCAGACTACTTTACACTTCCTTAATTGTAAAATTGTGCCTTTATTCTTGAAATAAATAATTGGATAATTAGCCAAGTTGAATCATCAGAGGATTCCAATGCTGTTCAAGTGTTCTTGTCAAAGGTGAAGCAAATTCATTTCAGCTCGCCTCTGCAGCTCTTAGAAGAGGCTTTGATTTTTTTTCCCCACTTTCTTGGCAGCAGCCTCAGATTCATGAGTCCATACATCAAGTCAGTAGTTTAACAACAAATGGAATTAAATTCAAAGAAGGGAAACTAATTGAAGGACAGCAACAAAAGTGTTTGGTAATGTGCTTTTTAATATGGCATGCCACATTTACATGATAATTTTTCCTTTTTAGCATGGAGCAGAAAGTGACTAGCTTAATGAGGGATTATTGAAGACAGGAATGAACAAAATGCATTCATAACTAAGAACAAAGATTGTATTATGAAACAAAAACAGGCAACCTCAGAGAAGTAACTGGATGATTGGTTTATGCATTATGAATAAAAAGGTAGAAAAATATTTATATTAGTATTCACTAATTACTATATATACAAGATTGTTGTAATTAAAATTATAAATTAGCATATTAAGAGTGCTTGTTTAATCACTCTGGCTCCAATTCACAAGGAAAAGACTTATGTACCCGAATGCAAAACAATGTGTGTTTTCAACCCAGCAGCAAACAGCCTATACATTTTACTTTGCATTCAGAAAGAAAATTTAATGCACACTAATTACTTGCTTTATGCGAGATGGGCACTTCTAAGCTTGTAGTATGGAGGTCAATTTATGATAGGCAAGGGAAATATCACATTGTCCCTTCAGGAATGGATCTCCAAAAGTAATATCTCATAAGAAGGGTTTAAACTAAATTCAATTTGCAATGGGTGGAAATGCACAAATTTCTCAGATTAAAAGGAGAATCTTAAAGAAAAGTATTACAAGGATTTTAAGAGGGCCCAGTTCATCAACTCATTACCTTCATACACCCAGAAGCAACTCCAAAGCCATTAATAACCCTGCTTGAAGATTTTGCAATGGAGAGAGATGCAGCTGCTCCTGAGAGAACACCTCTCTCAAATCAGTTCTCAGACTTTGTCACAGGCATCAAAACTAAAGAAGCAGCAGTGCAATACTCTGGATGAAATGTACCCATTCTAATCATATATTTAATTGAAAAAAATGTTTAAAACAAGAGAGTGCCAATTATAATTCTCAAGCTTTTTAATGAAACAGCCAGATAAATCTTCACAAGTATCTTTTTTGATTTTTGAGACTGAGATTTAAGGAGGCAACATATCTTTTCATGAATCAAATGCTTCTAAAAGGCTAATTACTACTTCTAATTGGTGGTGCTCTTTTTCAAAATTTTTGAATGGTCACTGGTCTCCTTTGATCTCTGATAATGAGCTCATATGAGCTATTAGACATGAGTTAAATTTCCCACAAATCCATTGGAATTCATTGGAATAATATGTACTCTCCAAATTGCAATGTTAATAGTAGAAAAAACAGAGCAAGATGAACCATAAAGTTGCAAGTCAACTTTTATTACTCTCCTATAGCAAAATTGTTGACCATTCAAAAGAACTGGCTTTATTATAGGTCTGCAGTGTATTTCTATGATTTAATGTCTATATGTTATATTCAGATGTTTTATTTTGGAAAAACATTTAGAAATACACATTCATCTACTGAATAAGGAAGGAGGCAAAAAGGATGATGGATTTATAATTTTTTCCTGGTATTCGAATAAAAGCAAATAAGTCTATTTTCACTGATCCGAACAACCCTAAAAATGATGTATTTTATAATAAACCCAACTGTAAGTAAAATTATTTTTCCATACTTTTGTCATATAAGAGACTTTCTTTCTCTGCCGGGCAGGTGAAGAATCAGATAGTTCTAACAAAATATATTAAGGAATTAGAAAATAAACATTTTTTTCCAGAAAAAACACTAAAATAAATTTTTCTTTAGAAAAGAAAGGATTTTACATGGAAACAAAAGGTAATATAATTTTTTAAAGAATGAAAATTGGGTAGAAGAAAAATTTTAGCAAAGAAAAAAAAAAACACACACATTTGAAATTTACCATTATATCTCCTCCTGCCACTGCTCAATCCTTCATGTTCCAGCTTCTGCTTCAACCATGCTAATTAGGGTAATCCCCAGAGTCACCAGTGACCTCGCATCCGTTTTAGGTCACATTTCTCTTGCTTTCCCTATACCATATGACACTGCAGACAACATTCTCCTTCCAGAATTCTCTCTTCCCTTGCCTTTGTTGATACTGCTTCCTCTCAGTTCTTTTCCTAATTCTGACCATACCTCTGTTCACTTCACTCCTACTTTCTTCTTTCTTCCCAGATAGAATATTGACTAAGGTGTTTTCTTTGGACTTCTATTTTGCATTTTCTCTGCTTTCACTAATTGATTATAACCTATAGCATGAGCTCCCATCTATATGCAGATGAATACAAAATCTGCATCAATTTTAAGCCCCAGATTTGCGATTTCTGCTCCTGGATGTTTATAATTGTCATGGATGTGTTTCTATCAAATCATCAAATAAACTCACGAGTTTATATCTCCCATATGTTCTTTGTTCATCTTTCCCCTTTTATTTAATGGCACCACCATGGGCTACAATATTTGCTATCATTGTCCATCCTTCCCACTGCTTAACTTCCAGGTCTGTCTTCCTTGAAGTCACTCCATTCCCTTCTTTCAATCTTCACTTCTACTCATCTGATTTACTCTCTTATTGCCTCTTTAAAAATGTCTACCAGACTCTTATTATACCCTCTCTTCTAATCTATTGTGTACTCTACTGCCAGGGAAGTCTTCATAAATCTCTGCTTTCATTACATCAGTACCTGCAACAGTGCCAGCCCCTAAAACAGAAACTAGCACATGGTATATGCTCAGCAAATATCTGCGAAAGTCTTTACCATTCTTTTATAGTTTATCTGAAATAGCCTTTAATGAGGTATCTATTCAGTCTCCCAAATCAAAATCATTTATCTCATTTTCTACCTTCCCATAGCATTTTTTTCACCTTTCTCACAGCCCTTAGCACATGACGCCATGGTGTTAATCCTACCTGTTGGATCTCAACTCCTTAACCCAAATGCTGGGTATAATTATCTTAGAATCCTCCACAGTGCTTTAAATAGTAAGCCCTCAAGAGATGGCTCTGAATTGGGCATTCACAATAAAATGTAGTAGTAATACACTTATGGCACATTATTAACTCTATATTGCAACCAACAAATGTGAAATTTGCTGTTTTTGAGCAAAGTTTTGAAATGCGCATAATAATTCTGAATGACATACTTCTTACAGAAATAATAAATAATGCTTTCAGATTTTAAACCTTTCTAAGCTTTATTCTCACAATACAATCCTTAGTTTTAGAATTCTCCATTTTATATTTTATAATAATGTTAGAAAATCAAAGTTGTAAAATAAACTCTCCTTGATTTTGATAACATTAGAAATTCCATAACATTTATACCGTGACTAATAAAAGTGTTATATAATATTATGATAAAAATCATGACAATAAATTTTTATTGAGAATGAACCGTGATGGGTACTGCTTTAAATATTTTACATGTATTAACTATTTCTAATCCACATCAGAACCCTATAAGTTATGCTTATTTATAAATTGGAAAACTAAGGCACAGAGGTTAGATAATTTATATAAGGTCATACAGCTAGTCAATGGCAGAGCCCAGATTGAAACCCTGGCATTGTGGCTAACCATTTTTTTCCCCTTACATATATGAATAAACTCTTATTTTTGTAAGTCAACTAACTTTCACATCACATGACTTTTAGCGAATATGTTTCCAGTTCTATTTTTCAAGGATAAAAAAAGTAGAGAGAGGATTCGGAGGGCTTTGACTAGTTAGTTTTACTTCACAGTCCTGCCAGTGGACGGGAGTGGTTTTAATCGCCTCACCAGTAACTAAAATGAGAGCTGCACAGAGCACCCAGGTACATCATCTTTTATGCAACAGGATCTTGCCACTGCAACCAACGAGGATACTATTGGCACAGATGTTATCACTAATGCATAAGGCAGGGAGATTCTATTCTGTAGACATGTTTCCTGCTCTTCTATCCCCATCTCCAGGATCTAGCTAGTTTCTGGGGACAGGCATGTCTCTCTTCAGGTTCTTTAGTTTGCTTATATCTATGAAAAGGCAGACTAGATCTCATCTACAAGAATTATACTAATAACAGCTCTAGACACTATTGCAATGAGGTTCAGATGGGAGCCACCATGATATGCAGCCTAAAGGAGAAAAGCCTTGGGTGGATATATTGTTATTGAAAATTTTACTGGAAGGATGATAAATTAAATTAACAACAGCCCCCAAGGAAGTAGAATAAGAATGTTGAGTAGAAGTTACTAGGAGATATTTTTCATCAATCTAAGAAATCACATTTTAAAAGAGGTATCTAAAGATGGAATAGCTTTGTCTGAGACGTAGTATTTCCGTAACACTGAAGGTATCAAACATGGGTTAGATGAACACTTGGGGGGAATATTACAAAGAATATATTGATACTGGCTATATAGTAACACTAGATTATTTTTACATGTTTTACAACCCTGAGAGGATGTGATTCCAGTTTTGCACGGCCACGTGCTTGGGATCCCTATGTCCCCTACTATAACACACCCAGTCTTCACCCTGTGTTGTCTCCATTTTTACTTTCTCCAACTTGCAAGACTGATTCTTATTTTAATTTTTGTCTTCTAGTCTGAAATGGTATCATTTAAAGGAGATAGAGTCCTCCTCTGCTGTCCATATTCAGCATTCAGTAAATGTTTAATAATAACACAGTATACAAAAAACAGATAGTTTTATAGGAGAAGAGTGTTTTGTACAAGCTAGGTACTCCATCAATGTATTCATACATCTGAAATGCACATATATAAAATATATAAAAATACAAAGAGTTCTTTATAAATTTAGTAAACCATAATTTCTTAGAATTTCAGAGTTGTTTGCATTAATGAAAATTTTGAAAAAAAAAATAAATTACTTGGATGAGATCACTTGAGCTAAGCAATTTTTTCCAGAACCAGAAAAAAAACCCTACATAATTGGACCTATTAATAATAGGATGAAGAGATTTGGGGAGGAGGTCTAGGAAATGTTTTTACAGGTAAACGTGTTTTTGTAATATCTGTAATTCATCTAGAATGTCTTAATCTCGTTACACATGGACATTTCTTTAAAGATAACCAGGAAACTAAGCTTTTATCTAGAATCAGAAAAACACTGATTTGAAAATATATTAATGTTAAATAATTGGGTTTTATAAGACTTACTAATACATGTAATCAGGTTTGTATGAATCCAGTTAGTCCTGAATGAAGCAAGCACAAATTATACAAACCATTTCTACTAAGATTATACTTAATAACAATTCTTTTATTTACATTTTATTAACTTAAGAGCTTCTTAATAAAATAATAGATAAATGTTTACCTATTTCATGAAAGCCAAATGTAACACCAGGCCACACAGTAATTTCTAGATTGTCCCATGGATGAGGAGTGAGTAGACTCAAGCCTACAAAAAATGTCTGGACTGAGGGAAAAGGTATCCTAAAGTCCTCATAAGAAGCTTTCTGATTGTTTCTCACAATTGTCAGGACACTGCTAGGACACAGGTTGGTAGCTAAGCCCTGGAGTCACGCTACAACTAATTATATTTCTATATATTTCTAGTTCTATATATTTGTATATGTTTCTAGTTGTATATTCTATATATTTCTAGTTGTAGAGTGGAGTCACTCTACCACTAATTATATTTCTTATTATGACACAGCTATAACTCATAGCTCCTAGGTACCCCTTAAAGTTAAGTTTTGGTTGTTGTTGTTTAAAACTGTCAAGATAAGAAGCAATCAGGGTTAGTGAGGGAGGAGAAGAAAGCAGAAAAGACAAATATAAAGTCACAAGTAGAGAAGGTGTTGAACATTATAAGTTTTTTTCTTGATAGGCAACAAATTTTTCATATCTATTAAAACTTGCTTACCTGATGCTAAAGTTTGTCCTGCTCCCGAAGCACTGGTCACACAACCAACTGAATTGCAGACAGTAATAGTAAACTCATATATCCTATAAGGTTTCAGTCCTTCTACAGTGTAAGATAGTTCTTGGGATTTAGCAGTGTGCAACAGCTTCAAGGCAAAAAAAAAAGAAAGATAATAGGTAATCAGTGTGAAAATATAACCTAGGCAGCCAAAGTTCCATGAATTCAGACAGAGGGAATTATTGCCAACCACCATTAGGAAAAGGATTTTTTTTTTTTTGAAGAGTCTCGACAAGCCAGGATTTAATTGATAATTGTACAATCACACTGTTTTATGAGGTAATAATCCAGTTCCTGAGTGGATAAATGAGAAAACCAAGTTATTGCCTCATAAAGCAGCATGGTGGTATGGTTATTGTCACCAATGGTAGAGATAAAGATGGTGACATTGTCATTGTTATCATGATAAAGTCCAAACAAAGCCATGGGGCTTGGCCAAAAGTAACCCAGAGCAGTAATACCCAAGCTATTTGATGGTGCTAGGACAGAAAGAAGTGCTGTTGCTATGTTAAATCAATACTATCATTTTCTTTATGAAAAAAAGTCACCAAAGAAAAAGGGAAAAAATTAAACATTAAGCATATTACTGAGCATCCATGTTAAGTCAATTCTCAATCATCTTTCTTATATAAACAAACATATAAAGATTAGATCAAACAGTTACGTTATTTGAAATATCTTTATCATATAATTTCAAATGAAAATAGCAGATTTGAGCAAAGAAGACTGACAGGAAACTCACAGTCCATAAATAAATTATTAAACAATTAACATTGAGAGTTGGTTCTGTCATTATAATTTGAAGTGATCAAAAGCAACCATGTAAATTTGTTTAGGTTGTAGGTACAAAGGCCACTAGAAATTATATTCAGAAAATAAAAGTCATTAAAACAGAGAGTATGACAGTAACTATGAGTACAAAACGAATTTTCTTAGGGCTACTGATACATAGTCACGTAAAATAATCTTCCATAAATATAAATACAGATAAATGTAAAGTTCAGTAATATTTGGAGTAGTTTTCTAGAGACTTTCTCTTTAGGGGTAAAATAAAATTCATTTGGAATATTTGCCTAAGTGTTGACTTTAAAATTTCATAAATTACATGAGTAGTTCTAAAAAGCAGTGAGATTGGAATGTAGAATACAGTATTTCAATAACATTCAGAAATAAAGGTGGTTTTAAAGATTCTAAAACTCTAGGAATAATTTAAATTTAAAACTTTTAAACCGTTTTCTTGCAATTACATTTTGAAATCAGAAAAACATCAAATACCAAGTAATTCTTTATTTTTCTAATTCTAAAATCATTATTGATATAATGAAGATATAAACTTTTCTGTGAAATGTGATTTAAAATTTTCTAAGTAAAATAAACCTTGAACTGAGTTAAACTTATGAATATTGCTATAATATTCATCCCTTTTAGAATAATCCTGGTAGAATTCAATGTAAATTTTTAGGAAATAGAATTGTTTTTAGGATAAAATACATGAAGATATTTCTTATTTAATATAAGAAGTACAATTATTTTTTAAACAAAATATTCTTTGTAGCAAGAACGCACAATAAAATAAAATAAGAAAGAAGAAATCTACACTAATATTTATTTTGATAGGCTTTTCCTTCTCTACAGATGATTATTATAAATTACATTATTTTAAATACATTATTTGCCCCAGAAATTGCAACATAAAAGTCTTGGATAGACTTTGTCTTTATCATGTACATAGAGTCAATTTATAAGTCTTATAAAATGTATCTAATTGAAAGTTTTTCATGAAATAAGTCTTCAAAGGGGTAGGAAAAACTCTACAGCAGCTTGATCCCCCACAATGAATCCTACATCATCACCACTTTTATGTATCCCCCCTGCCTCATTCTTAGGCAAAGGTTTCTTACTAGTTATTTTTATAGCAGATTTTCCCTGGAATTTTGGCTATTTATTTACAAAGATTATAACAAGACATACTCAAGTCAGTTCAGATACAAATTTAATCATTGAGAAGGTAAAAAATTGGACTTTGTTCTGCTACTTTTGATTTCATTTCCTTGAATAGAGAATATTTGCACTGGAGAGAGAGCTTAAAAGAGAATAAGGTGGGCCCAGTGCAGTGGCTCATGCCTGTAATCCCAGTAATTTGGGAGGCCGAGGCAAGTGGATCACTTGAGGCTAGGGGTTCAAGACCAACCTGGCAAAGATGGCAAAACCCTGTCTCTACTAAAAATACAAAAAAAAAAAAAATTAGTCAGGTGTAGCGGCATGCACCTGTAGTCCCAGCTACTTGGAAGGCTGAAGCACGAGAATTGCTTGAACCCAGGAGGAGAAGATTGCAGTGAACCAAGATTGAGCCACTGCACTCAAGCCTGGGTGACAGAGCGAGACTCTGTCTCAAAGAAATAAAAATAAAAAAGAGAATAAGAGAACAAGGTGATATATCTATGTCCTTATTCCAGTTCAGCCATAAGGAACGGCCTTTTAAATAACAACAATAATAAAAATATTTATTTTCCTGTCCCATTAAATGATAGCTAGTTTATAAAGTATAATGTAGTTCCATACTATTAATAATAATCACTAATAATAATGTGTCAATATTTATCAGGCTCTTTAAGCAGGTAGGTGAGCAGAAATGGTTTTCCCATTTCACAAATGAATAAAACCAGAAGCACAGAGATGTGTGATACAGCTAATAATTGGGAGATGTGGAATATGAACAAACAGGTTGACTTCTAAGGCTGTATTTTATAAATAATATTTCTCCCCTTATTTTTTTCTTAGAATAACTACTATGATATAAGTAATAGATAAATCAACACTGTGTTTTACAAAGAAAGAATAGTTTATAAAGCCAAAGAATAGTAAAAACAACAAAATAAAACATCAAGTATAAATGAGATACAACATGGCAAAGACCACATGGAACTTATAACTAAATTTACCTTAAATCCCATGGTATACCAGATTGGTAGACTAACCTGTTTAAGTTAAAAGATATATATTATGCCAGTTGTGTTTTCATCATGAGATAGTTGCAAATGAGTCAACACGTAGACAGATTAATGAAAAATAAGTAATCGTAAATTATTTATTGGCTCTTCTTTTTCATCTAGTATAGAAAATAAAAGTGTGTGCTGTACATGCGTTCTGTCTCCTAAAAAGGCTTAGAAAAAAATGGCAAACCTATTAGTGGTGGATTGTATAGTGTCTCCCAAAAATTCAGAATAAGACCTTATTTGGAAATAAGGTCTTTGCAGGTGTACTTAATTAGTTGTCATCCTGGATTTCAGGTTAGTTTAAAATCCAATAACTGGTATTTTTATGGGAGAAATTAGAGGGACACACAGACCCAGAGGAGACAGAGACACAGAGGAGGACTTGTGAAGACAGAGGCAGCAGATATTAGAGTTATGTTGCCACAAGCCAAGGAACGCCAGGAGCCATGGGTAGGTAGAAGAGAAGAATTGTCTCCTAGAGCCTGTGAGGGACTCGGCTGTACTAACACCTAAATTTCCATTGTTGTTTTAAGACACTCAGTTTATGTTAATTTGTTACACCAGCCCGAGGACACAAATACTCTAGGGTACAAAGATCTGACCTCCTAGCTTAATTTGAGATAAGCTAAGAGGGTCATTTCAGCTCCAGAACTACCCACAGAATCCGCTGAGGCTGCTTCCACTATTGCATCACAGTTCGGCTTCTTTGCTGTTGAATCCTACATACTTTATCACTTCGCATTTGTTGTTTCTGAAAGTGCTCCCCCAATAAACCTCCTGTACTCAGTCTTCTACCAAGAGTCTGTTTCCGGGGGAATTTGCCCTAAGATAGTCATAACAGGACTGGCCCTAGGAAGGAGACTCTAAAATGATATTTTGGAGCTCCATCATCCACTCGCTGGTTTACAATGATGTCATCACAGACAGCAGGTAGAGTACTGATAGTCCACAGCATGCCCTCGTGGTGCAATGCTTAAACTTCCATTAGTGGTGAACTGCGATGAGTTACCAGTAGAAGGTAATTCTCTGGTTTGGTGGAATTAGTAATTACAAGGATTACTCTGGGGAAACTAGTAATTATAAGTATAATGCATGGATCTTGCTGGTTGCTATCAATGCACTGAAGAAAGATAAAGGAAATCTGAGGGTGATTAATCACCAATTTAAGACAAAGTATAAAAGCCACCTTGACAGTATTCTTTCTCTATATCAATAGCATCGTATTAAATGAATCAGATAAGCAAGAAATGGTAGGTATGCAGAGGTGAGACATATGTGTTCTAGAAAGTGGGAGAGCAATATTATGAAGATTAAGGAATCTGCTATATCAGTGAGTTTTTAGGAGTTCAAGTGGCCTGAGACATGCTAGGATATCCCCTTCAAAATAAAGGACAAATTATTGCACCTTGCATCTACCACCACTAAGAAGGAAACAAAATGTCTAGTTGACCTCTTCACATTCTGAAGGGAGCATATTCCACATTTGAGAATACTGTTCTGAGAAATTTACTGAGTAATATGGAATGCTGCCAGTTTTGAGTGCATCCCAGAGTAGGAAAGGGCTCTGCATCAGGTCCAGCCTGTGGTACAGGCAGATCAGCCACTTGGGACATAATGTGTAGTAATTTTTACAGCACTAGAGGTAAGCATTGTGGGAAAAAATGTTGCAAGGCACATATAGAAACAGAATCACAAGGCAGATAGACCCCAAGAGCTTGGAGCAAAGGCATAACACGTAACGGAAACTATATACCATTTGCTGAATGGCCCTAGAATGCTTTCAGGCTTCAGTAAAAGCAGAACATCTGGTCATGGCCATGCAGCTAGAGCTACTTTTTTATAATCTTGGAATTGTCTCAGCCAAGTCTTGAGGTTAGAAGGGCCCAACAGAAATTCATCACAAAATGGAAGTGGATGTCTGAGATTGGGTATAAGCAGAGCCAAAAGCCTTAATACATAGTGCAAGCAGGTGGTTCAGGCCCCCATGACATCCACCATTCTTATACTGGTGGCTCAACCTCAGCTCATACCTATGACCCATGGGAGGTCCCTTAAGAGCTGAAAGAATGGGGAAAAAAAACAGAATTTAGTTTACAGATAGGATGTCTTGTTATGTGGCTGCAAGTCAAAAATGGTAGCTGTTGCTCTATAACCCTTGTCAGAGATGGCCCTATGAAATGGCAGAGAGAAGAAATCCTCTTAATGGACAGAAATTCAGGCGGTTCACCTGGTCACCCATGTTGTGTGGAAAGAGACGTGTCTCAAGGTAAAATATACCTGGACAATATGGCAGTGGCTTGGAAATATTGGCCGAGGGCATGAAAAAAAAAGATGGAAGGATCAGGAACTAGGAATTCGTGGAAAGAAAAATGTGGCTAGATCTATGGGAGTAGGCATAAAGTGTAAACATCTTTTTATCTTATGCTAATGCCCAGAGAAGAGCCTCTCTCTCAGAAGAGGCACTGAACAGCCAAATACACAGAAGAACTTGTTCGGTTGACATCCTTCCATCAGTTTCTGCTATTGGCCACCTGGATGCTGGTAAAATGGGCAGAGAGGTATATCAGCCACAACTGTAAACTGGAGAGAACAAGAGCCTCCTATCTTCTAGGAGTGCTATATGTATCAGATGAATTAGTTCACGTACATAGTAAAGCCTCAGTAACTTTTAACTATGATAATTATTCTCACTACTGCTAGCTGGGGGATGAATTACTAGAGGGCAATATATTACCGTATATTCAAAACTTTGAACGTATTCATAATTCATTTTGTTATAAGCTGTGATAAATTCAATTCTTCAGATTTGTTGAAGTAAAAACGTATATGAAATGTACATATAAGAAGTTTTATCAATGTTATTTATATTTCCAAAAGAATTAATACAATACAGTATCAACTGATTTTGGACTGGTTAAATAATTATTGTGTGTCCAAATAACATGATAGTACACAGTTAATGAAAGTCAACTTCATGTAAAATATATAAGGAATACATGATAAATGGAAAAAACAAGTCTTACGAAATAAATTATACCAACTTAGTTTCAATATATGATTATACTGGAAAAATACAAGCGACATACAAAGAGGGAGGCTTGTACACATAATATTATATTAAGAAAAAATGCCCCATTTAATCAATATAGAGGGAGAATTCTGTCACAGAATTCTGCAAACTCAAAAAATGTCCAAATGAAGCCCTAAGCCAATTCTGAAAGGACATTAGTTAAAAATAACAATACCTGTGAAAACGCCACGGGAATAGACTGTTGAGGTGATTGTTCAGAAATCATATTGATGTCATACCCCACAACTTTTCCTCTTGTAACATTATCTGCTGGCTTCTCCCAGGAGATATTGAGAGAGTACGAAGAGAGGGGAAAGACTGAAGGAGGGATCATGAATACAGGTGCTATCAATGAGAACAATAACAACAACATCAAAACAACGAATGTCGTCCCTATATATTTTTAAATTGAATTCACATATTCATTTTAGTTTCTGAAATATCTTGTACCTTTTAAAATATTCTTCTTTGAAAAAGTCCGAGAATATGCTGGTATATGTAAAAGGTATTCACTTTTTAAAATGTTACCGGAAAGTATATTCTCCATCTTCATATGAAGATGAAGAGCTACTTTCTACTTACAAAATAAAAATCTCATAGGAATTTACTTGTGTTCATAAAGATAGGAAAGTGGATAATTAGATAGGAAATTATAAGTCTTACGAGTATCTAAAAGAAGTCACAAATATAGAATAGCTCAGTTCAAAAAGTTCAGAAAAATGCATGGTGATGTACTGGATTTCCCATGTAGGGAAATATGTCATTGAGCCAATCCAATGCAGCTGGCTGAATATTATTCTTCAGAAAGAGGTAAACCTAAAGCATTCTAAATAACCCCAATAAATGTCTCAAAGTTTTTGTTAAATTTTTATTGAAATGTTCAGGTTACATACACATGCATTTCCCCCCTGCCACTCTTGAGCTCTTTACAGGGATTTTAAATGTGCTAGCCAAAGGTGTATTATCAAAGGAACTCATTGCACTTTCATTAGCTAGTGACCCGTAAGATTACAAGGGCCCAGTATTGCAGTTTCACACATTACTTTTCATTTCTGACCTTGATTTTCCCCTTCCAGAATGCCATGCCTCATCACTTGTGCTATCATGGCTCTATTATTTGCCCAAGATGGCTGGTAGTCATTAAGAGATGCTCAAGCACAATGCGTATTTTATTCATGAAATGATTCCTTTGGACATCAACCTAAAGCTACCCTCATCCTCCATATTCCTAACAGGTCAAGTTTAGATCAGGGCTTGGGTTTCTTTGATATCTACAGATTAAACACATAACAAAAGTGTATTTTTTTTTTCTTAAAGGCTCATGAAATTTGAAGTGTTTTAATATAAAAAATAAGTGGAGGATTAAAAATTTTTGCCTTAATGAAGATACTCCAGAAAATTTAGATATGTTGTCCTCCTTCCTTATCATCATGCCAACTGCTTACAAGCACACTTGTGAATTACAGATTTTGATGTTCAGGATTCTGTCATTATGTACAATCTAGTATCCAAACTATTTATTTTGGAAAGATAAAAACAAAGACAAATTTGTGGAATTGGTGACAGTTATCTCTTTCATTGAACATAAATTATGCTGTATATGGAGCAAGATGAGACATGTGTCCAATCCACTTCAGGAGTGGAAACCAAATGCTATTTTTGACAAACATTCCCAGAAGACTATAACTATAGTTAAGCCATTTTCGCCCCATGAATTAATAACTAAAGCATTTACTTTTGCCCCCTAAAACTTGCTGCAAGGACTTTACGACCTTGAGTTGTTTATGTAACAAATCCATATATATGAAAATTTTCCTTGGTCTGTGGAAGTTTCTAATTCTTGCTTCTCAAAATGTACTTTCACAGTACTTTGACTTTAATTTGAAGAAGCATTTGCATTCAGAGGTTTTAAAAGTAGAACTTAAAGCATTGATCTTTACCTGATTCTCCAGTTCTTTCTGAGACCCAGGCAGAAGACACACTTCCAGCCATATTCACAGCTAAGACTCTAAACTCATACTTGGTGTATGGCTCCAAGCCAGTGATGGTTGTCATTGTTTGAGGAGGTTTTAATGCATTTTCATTGGCCGATTCTACAAATGAATGAGGACTGAGCCAACCACTGCTCTGAAAAATTCGACTTTCCTCAGATGTGGCTTCTTTAGTAGATCTCAGTCTTCTCATGTATAGTTCATATCTTATAATTATTCCTAGAGAAATTAAATAGTGAACCTATGTAACTCATCAGACAAACGGGTTACTTTAGGGGTAGGGTAGGGACAGGTCAGTTAAAGAGTGATGGATTTTCATTGTCCTTCTAATTAGATTACTGTCAATTTCTTTAGCATTCAAAATATAGTGATTTAGTAGTTTAGTAATCTAGATGACAGGTACATAGAAGACAACAAACTGATATATAGATGAATGTATAAAATACTATCAAAGGCATACGCATGAGGAAAACAAACCAAAATGGACAACATATAGACAAAAAATGACTACACTTTATCATACGTAAATTCAATCTTTTTCAGAATTGATGGTCACAATTTCTATTAAGAATGGCCAGTTCTTTTGGGGAATTTGATCATTATAGTTCGGGCCTGTATCCTTTTCAAATTTGGAGGTCTTAATTTAACTTGTTTAACATAAGCCCTGTTTGCATAAATGTTATAGTCAATTTCCACCCAGTTTTACCAAATAACTTTACAAATCTAAAGAAAGATTTCGCTAAATATGTACATGATATAAATGATTAAAAATCTGTGAATGTGTGTCTGGCCTACGTAACCAAGGGTTCAATTGTATGAATGCAAAAATTAACTTAATGGAGTCAGTTAGCTTATACACATATTTTTTGTATTATTTTATATCTTTTTCTTGCTTAGAAGAGAAAATGTACTGCTTGTGGGTGCCCTAACTTGTGACACAGTCAAATATAATGCATTTCATAAGTGAGTTTCAAATTATAAACATCATTTGTGTTATGGCAGATGTCATTAAGAGCAAAGATAATATTAGCCTTTTAAGGGGCAATTTAATTGAATGGAATTTGTTATTAGATTAGAAGAAATACACTTGTTCCACTAACCAGGACAAATACTATCTTATATCTTTAGAAACTGTTTCTCAATTATTATATTGTGCAGTTATAAAAAGGAATACAATTGCCAAATTCCTAATTGCGCAATTACAACAGATTCTCATTCATGTCTTGACCAAAAAGGGGAATCTCAACCTTGGATTCTTACCATTTAGTTCCTCTGGTGGAGACCATTCTACATGAAGTTCTGTAGAACTGATTTTCTGCACCTTAGGTGGACTCAGTCTTTGGGGAGGTGCCTGGGCTGTGGTCACTGCAATGGGCAAGCTGTGTAAACAGCCTCCGCTAGTACAGGCCTGTATAGAAAAATTGTACTTGGCAAATGGAACCAGATTCCAGATGGTAGCTGAGGTTTCATGACCTTCGTAGGAAACACATGGCTGACCACCAGCCAAAGGGGCACAGGACAAAATATATTTCTCTATGGGACCAGATTGATTTGAGAGTGTTGTCCAGGTAAGTGTGACAGAGTCTGAGCCAATAGGAATGATATAACTTAAAGTCAAGTTTCCCTCTGGAACCCCTGGTTTTGTCCTGTAAGTGACAGCTACACTCCTTGTTGAACCATGCACATTGGTGGTCTCAATGTAGTAGGAATATTTGGTATATGGTAACAGGTCTGTGTCTAAGAAGTGTTGAATACCTGAAATGAAAAGAAAAAAAAAAAAAAAACAAAGTTAAATTTCACAAGTTGGTGAAGAATCACTGTTAACTGCTTTCCTATCATATTACTTAATTACATAAACTGTATCAATCTACTCTTTTGATTAAGGATACATTTCATATTTTTAAAATTGAAATAATGTAAATACCAGTTGATTGCTTTTATTATTGAGTATAACATAAGAAAGTGTCATTCGTAATAAAGAATGTTTAGATGTTTGTTTTAGTTCTTCTTTTGCTTTTCATAGTATCCTTTCGTTAGAAGGTCTAAGAGAAAGTCCTTGCGGTTCTCCAAAACAGAAAAGTAACTATGTTTCCTCTATGTAACTGGTTTGCTTGTTAAACACTAAACACACCAGACGAAGGGTCAGTAAACTACCACCAAGGGGTAAATCTGTCACCTGGCCAACATTTTGACTGGAAAATTTTCTTATTTTCTGACCTACAGAAATTATAAATGTTTATTGTTTTAAGCTGCTAAATTTTGGAGACATTTGTTGTCAGCAATGAGGAATTTACACAACAGAAGTTTTAGATAAGCAGGGCTTCTATGCATGAAGGATTGTGAGGGCAGAGAGAAGCAGCTACAAAGAGGTTTTTAAAAAATAAGATAGAAGTGGAGGTGATTAGGCACGTGGCTGGAAATCCTTGTTCTCTAAGGACAGGAAACACATTGTAGGACTGTGAAACACACAATTACCAGAGTGGCTGCTGCCTGCTCCCCCATGGGGCTGTTTGTATGGGAGATGGGAGGAGGGTTCCATTAAGCAGGGGTGCCCTATAGCAATATGAAGGTCCCAGCATATTTATGTGCTTTCCATTCCCTTCCTCCCTTCCTTCCTTCCTTCCTTCCTTCCTTCCTTCCTTCCTTCCTTCCTTCCTTCCTTCCTTCCCTCCCTCCCTCCCTCCCTCCCTTCCGACAGGAGATAGAGCTTTACTGTGGAAAAGCTGAGTTCACAGAAGACGGAAACAGCAACGATGTTTAGCCTAGTCCATCTATTTACAATATATAGGGGTTAGGGTTTCCCATACACCTCTGTATTGCTCTCCCCCAGCCTAGATTTATCCCCATCAGCAACTTTCATTTCTTTCCTCGATCTGCCATTGGCCACAAAAGACACAGCTCTTTGGAGTGATAACCCATCATGTAAACTTAGGCATTCCCAGTCTTTTTTTTTTTTTTTTTCTTTTTAAGACAGGGTCTGGCTTCATCACCCAGGCTGGAGTGCAGTGGCACAATCTCGGCTCACTGCAACTTCTGCCTCCTGGGTTCAAGTGATTCTCCTGCCTCAGTCTCCCAAATAGAATAGCTGGGACTACAGGTGCCCACCACCATGACCGGCTAATTTTTGTATTTTTGTAGAGATGGGGTTGCACCATTTTGCCTAGGCTGGTCTTGAACCCCTGGGCTCAAGAAATCCGCCCACCTCAGCCTCCCAATGTGTTGGGATGACAGGCATGAGCCACCACACCCGGCCCTTCTTCCCAGTCTACAGCTCCTACAGAGCACTCTGGGGTCTGACTGCTCAGTGGAGGAGGCTTCCGCTGGTGTTGTGGGGGGCACCTTGGGCACTCACTCAGGTGAGGGCCACTGTCTTATCAGAGATGACCCTGATAGAGCCAAGGAAGGTGAGACAGTTCTCTCTCTGGTGGCTGTTTTCAGTTGTACCATGGGTACCAGGGTTCGCCTGAGAGCAGGGTAGGGGCTGGCAGAAGAGCACTCACAGTCCTATTAGAGGTACTGAAGTCAAGGTCCCAGGTTTCAACCCGGGGCATATGGTACCTGAGCAGACCATGACCCCTGGCTTCCTGGATGGCCCATGTCAACCTCATGTGCTGCTTTATGCAGACTCCTGTGTATGGAGCATGGAAGATTATACTCATGGACAAACTCTTGCAAGAGCACAACATGAAACCTGTGATCTTGGCAGTTGGGGCAGGGATTCCCAGCAATTTTATTCTGCAAATCTATGTATTTCGAGTCCACTGTGGGGGTATACCACCCTTGTGGTTGCCGTGGTAGTCAGCCTAGATAGGGCGAGAACCTATCGCTCCTGTTATTCTTCTGATTCCAGATATTTCCAGGGTTCATTCTTGTAAGGGGAAATGGGAACTGGGGACAAAGAATCCTTCTCAGAGGGAGCTTTGGTGCCAAGAGTCTAGAGAGGAACCTGAACTCCGTGGGCACCTCGGAAGAGAGAAAGGTTAGGAAGCCACCTCAGCAGGGGGTTTAATGTGGACGCCGCCATCTTGACGTAGCCCAGTGCAGGAATTTCTTGGTTTCTTGAACAGTGAGGATGCAGTGTTGACAGCCAGTGAGCCCACTATGGGACCTTCTGTGGCTGGGACGAAGTGACTCTTCCACCTCTGAGAGGGCCAAAGGGTGGATGTAGGAAATGGAAAAAAATAGTCTCAGAAATTTCTCAGCCATAGCAAGAGCCTAGGGAAGACTAAAATAATAGTGTGTTCAGGAGGCCCTGACCAAGCTGAGAATGACACATGTTCACCAGCTTCATGCATCAGACACTGATGCGGTGAGAATGCCAAGGGTTGAGATCTGGCCAGCTACACCTTACAAATGAGCCTGCATCCTCTGAAGGGCCTTCTGCAAATGGCCAGAGGTAAGTTGCCCTTCCCGAAATGTCATGGTGGTTGAGGGAGGGGAATAATTAAAGACTGAACAATACAAAGGAGTATCTGAATGAAAGATGGTTTTGTCATTCTATTGCATATGTCATTGCAAATTCTTCATGAAAATATGTTGAGTATTGTATTAGAGTACAATCAGGACATAGAAACCACAGAGTAATTTGTACAAGGAAAGTTTACGATAAAGAATGATTGATTACAACATGATTTTACTTCCTAAGTGGTACAGAAAACCCTAAAGAATATAGGAATAGAAGAGACCGGGGAAAGTCACCATCCTTAGTGCTAAGGCAGAGCACCCAAAGAAGGATCATATTTGGAAAAGTCCCCTAGGGCTGAGATTCAGACTTTCTAGAGAGCGTGCATCTGGGGCTCATTGTTATTTCAATAAATATTTATTAGATTAGATTAAAGTTACCCTTATCCCACAATAAGGCTGTTGAAAATATTAACAAAATTTGAAAAATCACTGAAGGCTAGAACAATGATGGAAAATAATCTATTTAACATGCCAAAAGCCAAAATCTAAAAGACAAAAATAAATTTCAGTGCTGAATATTCCAAAAGATTGTCTGGCATAAGCTTAAACTGGAAGTTGGAAGACTTATAACCTGATGACAATTAAAAGAAGTACAGTACTTGCTGGATGTTTGTAGCATCTGAAAAATGGAATATAATCCTAATAGATCAGAATGTATTATACAAGAGCAGTCTACTTAATAAGAAATTAGAATCAGATAGAATTGGCATGGAAATATGCATTTGTGTAGGAATATCGTATAAGGCAATTTATAGTTTGAAATAAATAAAAGCATTTGAAAGGGTATGAATGGGATACCCATTAATGATACCATAACAAAAAAATAATACTCAGGTTAAAAGAGTGCTTATCTCAAGGTAGTTGCCCTCCTTGGTTGGGATATGGATCTTTAACTTTGATTTTGAAAATTTGCTGTTACTACAGACTTCTGCATTTTCAGAGCAACATTTACAGTCCTTGGCTCAGCACTGATTTGTGATCTTGGCTGATACCCTCCTGGTTTGTAGCACTCCCCCATTGTACCACCTACCAAAGCTACATGGAACTGCCCATGATTGCTGAATATACCTTATTTTCTTTTAATACAAAATTTATTTCATGACCATCACTCTTCCACAACTACAATATCTGGCTAATTCAGCTTATATTCCTTCCTTACTGGGAAACTTTCAGTGGTTCTCCATCACCACCATTGCCACCACAGGTACGGTTACAGTTCCTACACCTCCCAAGCCACCCTGTGCTTCCTTAACACCCCAAGTTTACTCTGGTTCAACATTTATATATTCTATTGTTACTTTGGTTTACTTATATGTCTCCCCACTCAGTAAGGAGAACTATTCCTTTCATCTTTGTATTTCTAGTGGCTGATACAGTTTCCGGTCTGGAATAAGCACTGAACAAAATTTTATTAAACACATGAATGATTTTTCTATACATATCTGATCTATTGTTCCAGGAAAGAATATAGTAGTCCCTTCTTATCCACAGGAGATACATTCCAAGATCTCCAGTGGATTCCTAAAACCACAAATAGTATTAAACTATATATATATATATATATATATATATATATACACACACACACACACACACATATATGTACATATATACGTATACATATATACATACATATATAGTGTATATATATACTGTTCTTTTTCTCATACATTCATATCTATGATAAAGTTTAATTTATGTTAGGCAGAGTAAGAGATTAACAACAATAACTAAAAATAAAACAGAACATATTAGAGGGTGGAGCCAAGATGGCCGAATAGGAACAGCTCCGGTCTCCAGCTCCCAGCCCCAGCGACACAGAAGACGGGTGATTTCTGCATTTCTGCTTGAGGTACTGGTTTCATCTCACTAGGGAGTGCCTAACAGTGGGTGCAGGACAGTCGGTGAAGCGCACTGTGCGTGAGCCGAAGCAGGGCGAGGCATTGACTCACTCGGGAAGCGCAAGGGGTCAGGGAGTTCCCTTTCCTAGTCAAAGAAACGGGAAGCAGACGGCACCTGGAATATCGGGTCAGTCCCACCCTAACTGCGCTTTACCAACGGGCCTGGAAAACGGCACACTAGGAGATTGTGGCCCGCACCTCGCTTGGAGGGTCCTATGCCCACGGAGTCTCGCTAATTGCTAGCACAGCAGTCTGAGATCAAGCTGCGAGGCGGCAGCGAGGCTGGGGGAGGGGCGCCCGCCATTGCCCAGGCTTGCTTAGGTAAACAAAGCAGCCAGGAAGCTCGAACAGGGTGGAGCCCACCACAGCTCAAGGAGGCCTGCCTGCCTCTGTAGGCTCCACCTCTGGGGGCAGGGCACAGACAAACAAAAACTCTGCAAGAACTTCCACAGACTTAAATGTCCCTGTCTGACTGACAGCTTTGAAGAGAGTAGTGGTTCTCCCAGCACGCAGCTGGAGATCTGAGAACGGTCAGACTGCCTCCTAAAGTGGCTCCCTCACCCCTGAGCAGCCTAACTGGGAGGCACCCCCCCAGTAGGGACAGACTGACACCTCATTCAACCCGGTACTTCTCTGAGACAAAACTTTCAGAGGAACTATCAGACAGCTGAATTTGTGGTCTCACGAAAATCCGCTGTTCTGCAGCCACCGCTGCTGACACCCAGCCAAACAGGGTCTGGAGTGCACCTCTAGTAAACTCCAACAGACCTGCAGCTGAGGGTCCTGTCTGGTAGAAGGAAAACTAACAAACAGAAAGGACATCCACACCAAAAACCCATCTGTACATCACCATCATCAAAGACAAAAAGTAGATAAAACCACAAAGATGGGGAAAAAACAGACCAAAAAAACTGGAAACTCTAAAAAACAGAGCACCTCTCCTCCTCCAAAGGAACACAGTTCCTCACCAGCAACGGAACAAAGCTGGATGGAGGAAGACTTTGATGAGTTGAGAGAAGAAGGCTTCAGACGATCAAACTACTCTGAGCTACGAGAGGAAATTCAAAACAACAGCAAAGAAGTTAAAAACTTTGAAAAAAAATTAGAAGAATGGATAACTAGAATAACCAATGGAGAGAAGGGCTTCAAGGAGCCGATGGAGCTGAAAGCCAAGTTTCGAGAACTACGCGAAGATTGCAGAAGCCTCAGTAGCAGATGCGATCAACTGGAAGAAAGGGTATCGCTGATGGAAGATGAAATGAATGAAATGAAAAGAGAAGGGAAGTTTAGAGAAAAAAGGATAAAAAGAAATGAACAAAGCCTCCAAGAAATTTGGGACTATGTGAAAAGACCAAACCTACGTCTGATTGGTGTACCTGAAAATGATGGGGAGAATGGAACCAAGTTGGAAAACACTCTGCAAGATATTATCCAGGAGAACTTCCCGAATCTAGCAAGGCAGGCCAGCATTCAGATTCAGGAAATACAGAGAACGCCACAAAGATACTCCTCGAGAAGGGCAACTCCAAGACACATTATTGTCAGATTCACCAAAGTTGAAATGAAAGAAAAAATGTTAAGGGCAGCCAGAGAGAAAGGTCGGGTTACCCACAAAGGGAAGCCCATCAGACTAACAGCTGATCTCTCAGCAGAAACTCTACAAGCCAGAAGAGAGTGGGGGCCGATATTCAACATTCTTAAAGAAAAGAATTTTCAACCCAGAATCTCCTATCCCGCCAAACTAAGCTTCATAAGTGAAGGAGAAATAAAGCACTTTACAGACAAGCAAACGCTGAGTGATTTTGTCACCACCAGGCCTGCCCTAAAAGAGCTCCTGAAGGAAGTACTAAACATGGAAAGGAACAACCGGTACCAGCCACTGCAAAAACATGCCAAATTGTAAAGACCATCGAGACTAGTAAGAAACTATAGCAACTAACGAACAAAATAACCAACTAACATCATAATGACAGGATCAGATTCACACATAACAATATTAACGTTAAATGTAAATGGGCTAAATGCTCCAATCAAAAGACACAGACTGGCAAACTGGATAAGGAGTCAGGACCCATCAGTGTGCTGTATTCAGGAAACCCATCTTACGTGCAGAGACACACATAGACTCAAAATAAAGGGATGGAGGAAGATCTATCAAGCAACTGGAAAACAAAAAAAGGCAGGGGTTGCAATCCTAGTCTCTGATAAAATAGACTTTAAACCAACAAAGATCAAAAGAGACAAAGAAGGCCATTACATAATGGTAAAGGGATCAATTCATCAAGAAGAGCTAACTATCCTAAATATATATGCACCCAACACAGGAGCACCCAGATTCATAAAGCAAGTCCTGAGTGACCTACTAAGGGACTTAAACTCCCACACAATAATAATGGGAGATTTTAACACCCCACTGTCAGCATTAGACAGATCAACGAGACAGAAAGTTAACAAGGATATCCAGGAATTGAACTCAGCTCTACATAAAGTGGACCTAATAGACATCTACAGAACTCTCCACCCCAAGTCAACAGAATATACATTTTTTTCAGCACCACACCACACCTATTCCAAAATTGACCACATAGTAGGAAGTAAAGCTCTCCTCAGCAAATGTAAAAGAACAGAAATTATAACAAACTGTCTCTCAGACCACAGTGCAATCAAACTAGAACTCAGGATTAAGAAACTCACTCAAAACCGCTCTACTACATGGAAACTGAACAACCTGCTCCTGAATGACTATTGGGTACATAATGAAATGAAGGCAGAAATAAAGATGTTCTTTGAAACCAACGAGAACAAAGACACAACATACCAGAATCTCTGGGACACATTCAAAGCAGTGTGTAGAGGGAAATTTATAGCACTAAATGCCCACAAGAGAAAGCAGGAAAGATCCAAAATTGACTCCCTAACATCACAATTAAAAGAACTAGAAAAGCAAGAGCAAACACATTCAAAAGCTAGCAGAAGGCTAGAAATAACTAAAATCAGAGCAGAACTGAAGGAAATAGAGACACAAAAAACCCTTCAAAAAATTAATGAATCCAGGAGCTGGTTTTTTGAAAAGATCAACAAAATTGATAGACCGCTAGCAAGACTAATAAAGAAGAAAAGAGAGAAGAATCAAATAGATGCAATAAAAAACGAAAAAGGGGATATCACCACCGATCCCACAGAAATACAATCTACCATCAGAGAATACTACAAACACCTCTATGCAAATAAACTAGAAAATCTAGAAGAAATGGATAAATTCCTCGACAAATACACCCTCCCAAGACTAAACCAGGAAGAAGTTGAATCTCTGAATAGACCAATAACAGGTTCTGAAATTGTGGCAATAATCAATAGCTTACCAACCAAAAAGAGTCCAGGACCTGATGGATTCACAGCCGAATTCTACCAGAGGTACAAGGAGGAACTGGTACCATTCCTTCTGAAACTATTCCAATCGATAGAAAAAGAGGGAATCCTCCCTAACACATTTTATGAAGCCAGCATCGTCCTGATACCAAAACCTGGCAGAGACATAACCAAAAAAGAGAATTTCAGACCAATATCCTTGATGAACATTGATGCAAAAATCCTCAATAAAATACTGGCAAACCGAATCCAGCAGCACATCAAAAAGCTTATCCACCATGATCGAGTGGGCTTCATCCCTGGGATGCAAGGCTGGTTCAACATATGCAAATCAATAAATGTAATCCAACATATAAACAGAACCAAAGACAAAAACCACATGATTATCTCAATAGATGCAGAAAAGGCCTTTGACAAAATTCAACAACCCTTCATGCTAAAAACTCTCAATAAATTAGGTATTGATGGGACGTATCTCAAAATAATAAGAGCTATCTACGACAAACCCACAGCCAATATCATACTGAATGGGCAAAAACTGGAAGCATTCCCTCTGAAAACTGGCACAAGACAGGGATGCCCTCTCTCACCGCTCCTGTTCAACATAGTGCTGGAAGTTCTGGCCAGAGCAATCAGGCAGGAGAAGGAAATAAAAGGTATTCAATTAGGAAAAGAGGAAGTCAAATTGTCCCTGTTTGCAGATGACATGATTGTATATCTAGAAAACCCCATTGTCTCAGCCCAAAATCTCCTTAAGCTGATTAGCAACTTCAGCGAAGTCTCAGGATACAAAATTAATGTACAAAAATCACAAGCATTCTTGTACACCAATAACAGACAAACAGAGAGCCAAATCATGAGTGAACTCCCATTCACAATTGCTTCAAAGAGAATAAAATACCTAGGAATCCAACTTACAAGGGATGTGAAGGACCTCTTCAAGGAGAACTACAAACCACTGCTCAATGAAATAAAAGAGGATACAAACAAATGGAAGAACATTCCATGCTCATGGGTTGGAAGAATCAATATCGTGAAAATGGCCATACTGCCCAAGGTAATTTATAGATTCAATGCCATCCCCATCAAGCTACCAATGACTTTCTTCACAGAATTGGAAAAAACTACTTTAAAGTTCATATGGAACCAAAAAAGAGCCCGCATCGCCAAGTCAATCCTAAGCCAAAAGAACAAAGCTGGAGGCATCACGCTACCTGACTTTAAACTATACTACAAGGCTACAGTAACCAAAACAGCATGGTACTGGTACCACAACAGAGACATAGATCAATGGAACAGAACAGAGCCCTCAGAAATGATGCCGCATAGCTACAACTATCTGATCTTTGACAAACCTGACAAAAACAAGAAATGGGGAAAGGATTCCCTATTTAATAAATGGTGCTGGGAAAACTGGCTAGCCATATGTAGAAAGCTGAAACTGGATCCCTTCCTTACACCTTATACAAAAATTAATTCAAGATGGATTAAAGACTTATATGTTAGACCTAAAACCATTAAAATCCTACAAGAAAACCTAGGCAATACCATTCAGGACATAGGCGTGGGCAAGGACTTCATGTCTAAAACACCAAAAGCAATGGCAACAAAAGCCAAAATCGACAAATGGGATCTCATTAAACTAAAGAGCTTCTGCACAGCAAAAGAAACTATCATCAGAATGAACAGGCAACCTACAGAATGGGAGAAAATTTTTGCAACCTACTCATCTGACAAAGGGCTAATATCCAGAATCTATAATGAACTCAAACAAATTTACAAGAAAAAAACAAACAACCCCATCAGAAAGTGGGCAGAGGACATGAACAGACACTTCTCAAAAGAAGACATTTATGCAGCCAGAAAACACATGAAGAAATGCTCATCATCACTGGCCATCAGAGAAATGCAAATCAAAACCACAGTGAGATACCATCTCACACCAGTTAGAATGGCCATCATTAAAAAATCAGGAAACAACAGGTGCTGGAGAGGATGTGGAGAAATAGGAACACTTTTACACTGTTGGTGGGACTGTAAACTAGTTCAACCATTGTGGAAGTCAGTGTGGCGATTCCTCAGGGATCTCGAACTAGAAATACCATTTGACCCAGCCATCCCATTACTGGGTATATACCCAAAGGACTATAAATCATGCTGCTATAAAGACACATGCACACGTATGTTTATTGCGGCACTATTCACAATAGCAAAGAGTTGGAACCAACCCAAATGTCCAACAACGATAGACTGGATTAAGAAAATGTGGCACATATACACCATGGAATACTATGCAGCCATAAAAAATGATGAGTTCGTGTCCTTTGTAGGGACATGGATGAAACTGGAAAACATCATTCTCAGTAAACTATCGCAAGGACAAAAAACCAAACACCGCATGTTCTCACTCATAGGTGGGAATTGAACAATGAGAACTCATGGACACAGGAAGGGGAACATCACACTCCGGGGACTGTTGTGGGGTGGGGGGAGTGGGGAGGGACAGCATTAGGAGATACACCTAATGCTAAATGACGAGTTAATGGGTGCAGGAAATCAACATGGCACATGGATACATATGTAACAAACCTGCACATTGTGCACATGTACCCTAAAACCCTAAAGTATAATAAAATAAATAAATAAATAAATAAATCAGGGATATTAATTATCTCATATCGGTAAAAGAAAAAAAAAATAAAAAAAAATAAAACAACAATTATAACAATATACCACAATAATAGTTATGTGAATATGGTCTTTCTCTCTCTCTCAAAACATCTTATTGTACTGTAGACTCACCTATTTTTGGAACATTGTTGACCATGGGTAACAAACTGCAGAAAACAAAACCATGGATAACGGGAAACTACTGCATTAAGAATATTAATTGCCTTATAAAAACAGTTGCCTGTCATCGTCTCTTCTGTTTTCTCATCCTGTCTCTGTATCTTATGTTTCTTCATTTATTCCTCTCAGAGCTAACTGAATCATCTTACCACTTGTTACATTGATCCCTTGATGTAGTATGAGATTATAAATTATAATTTTAAAGATGGAAATGAATAAGGGTAGAAATGAAATCCCAGGGCTCATTAAAATATTTGGTTGTCTAAAATTCTAAGCTTAAACTCTGTTAATATCTGTAGGTGATAGAAGTCATTGTCACATGAAAAAATAATCATCCTCTAGTTCCCATGGAAGGATTTCTCTAAAGTGACATTTAAGGGCTATCTCCCCACTCATGCCATCCCAAATGAGGAACAACTCATCTGACTGTGAATCTGGGGAGTCAGGGTGTAGGGAACAAATTATGTGCAGATCAGCCCATTGATTTTTCTCTCTTCTAATTTGTCTTCCTGCAGGAAAAAGGATATAGTCTCTAATCTGACTTTCATCAGTAATGAAGATCGTTTTTATTTTTAAATTTGATCTGCCTACTATGTCTAGTGCTCCTTTGATTCCAAACTCAAATAGGAACACCACCAAAAAACAGTATGAGTTACTGTCCACTCCCTAAACCTGCAACACTAACACAAGAGTGCTATTTCCTCCAATAACTGTTCACTTCCTTCCCATGACACGTAAGATACCTATGAGCAACCCAGAAGGGGGCTACAACAGAGATACTGTTAGGGCTGATTATGTATGATTCCTGAAGTGCTAGCTCAACCTCTACCTTAAATAAAACGTAAAGATATACCTTGTTTTTTAAAGTTAATTATTCACAATCTTTAAAATTATTCACCATTATTTGCATGCTATTATAATACCAAATAATTTGAAAGCTTTAAAGATAGTACACCAGTATATCATGATTCTAGGAAGGAAAATATGTCTTAGAGAATCCCATAGTACATTAGGCCAGCTAGAAAAAGTTTCTCTTCTAAAAAAGAATTCCATAAAGGTCTCAAACAAACTATCAAACTTGCTTGGAAGACAACACTATTAATTTTCTTTGAAAAGTTCAATGATTCCCACCTATAATTCCTAAAGCCTTTATTTAACCCAAAGATTTGTGTTCATCCAGCTGAATATAAGTAGTGTTTCCTTTACATGTTACACATGCTAGCCACGCACTAGAAATAGAGTAATAAACATGAGGCTATTATTAGAATGATACAAAGTTCTGACAGTGTTAACCAATTGTTCTTACTGTTCAAATGCCATCATGCAGATAATTTTCACATCATTAATTACAATGATTGTCAAGAAATGTCAGAAGTGGCATTTTTTAATGAAAAATATGGTTTTAGGAAATAATACTTTGTTTAACAGGATTATATAAATGTCTGATTAGTGAATGAATACACATTTATTATGTAAGAAACTGTTATTTGGATTCCATATTAGTGCAATCGTCAAAAATAGCCAGTGTTGTACTAACACGTGATGTTCTATAAAATAGATCACAATATGTTACTATGGAAATCATGCCTCTGGCTTGAATAATATCATTGATAGTTTTAAGTTTAATTTTGCTATTGCATTAAGCTGTATGGAAAACAGGGTGACCCTAATTCACAACTTCAGATATAACTCAACCAGTGGTACTGTCATCTTCAAAATCATTTTCAATATTTTTATAACTCCTCTCTTTCTCTGTCACAAAAGTTTAAGTTTCAGGACACCTGGATCATGCTGATATTTGGAAGAAAATAAACATTCTAGTAGCAGGTTTTTAGGATACTTTGCCAACGTGGCAGATGTAGACAGATGTTCATTTCCCTTTGCAATCTGCATCATGAAGTTCAGAGTTTCCATTAACTTTAAAGAAGACTTGGAATACTGAAGAGACATGTAGAGCCAAGAGAAAGGGGTGGACATAAGAAGCTAAATTCCAGTTACATGAATTAGGTGCAAAATGAAACCCAGTATAATGCATACAAAATAAAACTCCATGCGATGCAGAAGTTTTAAAGTCAATTAAAATGTTAAAACAAGGCATCCTCCTAACCATTTTAAGGAAGGTTATGGAATTTCAGTGTTTCGACATAGCTTTAAACAGTTCTCTAACTAATTAAGCATGGTTAAAGTAGAATTTGGAAAACTGTGTATTAAATGAAGAGAACAAAATAGAAACTTGAATTGGAATTGCTGTTCTGAGGTTTCTTAAACTAGTGTGTAGCTAAACATGGCTAGAAGCAAAAATCAGAGAAGATAGAGCTGGAATAATGTAAAAATTCCTATTTTTTTCATTCTGTCTTTAGGGAAACTGTATCTAAAACATCTGAGTAAATGTTTTTTAAAGACAATGAATTCTAATAATTTGATTTCTATAAGCTCCTTTAAAATCTTCATAAAAGTTACAAAGGCAAAGATGGGCTTGATGGCTTGTTTATATTCCTTCCTCTTTCAAAAGTTTATGTTGCTGTGTTCTATCTCTGCGGAAATAGCAATGTGTGTATTAAATTACACTATTTGCTTGAGTGTTAGTACTCCACTTCCAGATTTAATAGTTCTTTAACCTGAGAATTAAAAAACTTGAATTCATTATAATAGAAATATTTGACACATTTTCTATAATATTTACAATTAGAGAAAACTAGATCTATTTATTATGTCTTCCAGTATTTGTAAATTAAAATGGTATAATTCTCAGATTATTTTAATAACTATATTTACTTTAAACCAGTGGTCCCCAACTTTTTGGGCCCCAGGGACTGGTTTCATGGAAAACGGTTTTTCCGTGGACCTAGGATGGGAAGGTGAGGAGGGATGGTTTTGACATGATTCAAGCGCATTGTATTTATTATTAGATTCTCATAAGGAGGGTGCAACCTAGATCCCTCCCATTCACAGTTCACAATAGGGTTCCTGTTCCTATGAGAATCTCAAGCTGCCACAGAACTGACAGGAGGCAGGGCTCAGGCAGTAAGGTTGCCGGCCTGCTGCTCACCTCCTGCTGTGTGGCCCTGTTCCTAACAGGTCAGGGACCAGTACCTGTCCACAGCCCGGGGATTGGGGACCCCTGCCTTAAACAATATGTCATGAACATTTTCCACTTATTGATATGTGAACTAAGATATCAGTTTATATGCTATCATAGCCTATAATTTATTTAACAATGTACCAGGATTCTGTTATGCCATATACTATAATTTACTGAAACATTGTTGAACATCTGAATCATTTTCAATATTTTGATATTACAAATAGAATAGGTATGGACATCTTGTGTGTCCACTTAACGACTATTCACTTGAGATAAACTTCCTAAAATAGGTTTGCTAAGTCAAACGTTATGTTAAAAAGAAAGATTTTTCATAGATTTTAACAAATTATTGTACATGAAAAGTTGTACTAATGAACTCACACAGACACCTCAGCAGTTTATAAAAGTTCCAGCTTCTCCACATTCCCATTAATTCTTGATGGGGTCATTTTTTTCATCTTTGAGAATTTGATAAGCATTGGTATTTATCAGATAATAAGCATCTCATTTTTATTGTATTTATTTGATTACTAGCGAAATTTGTAATTCTCTCTCTGTTTGAAACACTCTGTGCCAGACAGACGAAACCACAACAGCATTTATCCTCAATGTCAACGAACTTAACTAATGTGTCAATTCTCAGAATATTTATTTCTATTACCAAACCCTTAAACTCACTGTATGGGTATTGATCCTCTGTTGTGTAGATTTCAAAACCATCCCTGAGTAAACTGTAAGTAAGCCAGTGGGCATTTGGAGAATCAGGTGGACTCCAGGAGAGATTGATAGCAGAAGAACTTTGAACTTTTCCTCTGGGCGGAGGTTGCTGGAATGGAGCTAAATTACAATGAAGAGAGCATTTATTAGCAAAGCAATCAATAAACAGAAAAGCAAACTGAAGTAAGATATCCAGCAAAGAGGTCTTTCTGATTCAGGATTGCTTTATCAAGAAGACATGTGGTTTACCAAGACATTAATAAACAAAGGGTTCATGAGTTCTCTAAAACAAAGCTTTTCATCTATAAGCATAAAAAAACTTTTTAGGTCAAAGCAGCTGGCATAAATATAGATGGGGGTAAAAAACCACAATAGTTTACATTAAGCATTTCTTTCTTTGCCTTTTTTTTTTTTTTGAGAAACCATCCAAGGATGCACAACATTTATTTTTTACATAGTTAATTTAAAAGTTGTCATAAGTTCCATTGAAACTTGAAATTTAAGTAGCATAATCTTTGGGTTTTTGAGAGGAAGCTTTCCATTCCATTAAGCACAACGCTTTATCTTGCTTCAGAGAGCACAGCGTAAAAGAAAGAATAATATTTGGTGATATAAATAGCTATGGATGTTAAATAATCTAAATATTATCAAGAAACAATTTGAATATACTATATGAATGTACCACCACCTGTTAGAGGTGTTTTTAAGATGTAATACAATTGCTTATCAGGCACATAAGAAATAAGAACATTCATCTAACTACTTAAGTGATGTTTTCTATAATATAAATATATACCATGAAAACATTGTGTTCTGTCACCATAAACTTTTCTTAGTCTCCCTACTTTTAGAGTGAGTTTTCTTTTTTTCCCCCAGAATACACAAAGGTAAAGGAGAAAAACAACAGCTAAATATTTTTAAGGACAATCAACCACCAATTTATGTACTACTTTCTAGTTTAAACAAGATGCACAGTCCCCCAGCCATTTAAAGAAGCACAACCTAATCAAACATTCTCGTTAAATAAGATGTCAAGTGTACAGGTTGCTGTGTTACCTTACTTTTAAACCATTCATCTTTTTGTTAAGAAATATGTAAATATAATGTACAGGAAAGAATCCATCAAATAATTAATATTTTTATATGAAATATCTACAGTCACTAGAAGCCTCCACTAAAAGAAAGCACACTCAAAAAAAGTAACTTGGGGAGAGCTTAATAAAGGAACTACTTTCAAAAGGGTGGGCAAAAGAGATGGTGCAGTACTGTCAGGTATAGAACTACAGAGCTCTTTTGCTATTTATGTCAGCGTTTCTCAAGCCAACCCTGAACCCTGGGTCTAATGATTCACTAGGAAGACTCAAGGACTCATGATATAGTCCTACTCATGGCTAAAATTTATTACAATGAAATGTCACAGAATTCATCAACAAAGCGAAAAGGCATATCAATGAAGTCCTGGGGAAACCAAGCACAAGCGTCCAGGAATTCTCTTCCAGTAGAGACAGAACGGGCCTAATTCCCCCAGCAATGCATTATGAAAATGTGTGTGATGTGTTGCCAATCAGGGAAGCTCCTTAGAAACTCAGTGCACAGGGTTTTTATTGGGGGCTGTTCCTATGAGCAGCCTCTATGTGGCATTTACCCAAATTTAAGACCCCCACAAGGAAAGCAGGTGTTAAGCATAAACCATACTTTGTACAAATGTTTAAGTGCAGTGGTCCTCTCTTATCAGTTCTGGGGATGGTGGGGATCCAGATGCCAGCCAAAGGCCAACTTTGTAAGCAGGTCTTTCTAAAAATAAGCAGTCAGGCTTGCTATGTTAACTCTTCTCTGCACACTATCTCTAGCTTAAATGGGGACAGAACTCAGGGACAGAAAGGACTGTATGAAGAGCATCACCTGACAGGAGCTATGACCACTCATGAGGGATGCAGTTAGCTTGAGGCTGCTTCTACATGGACACAGGGAGCGGAGAATTAAATATTCTGACTTCCTGTTCCACCTGCCCTCCAGATGTTTGGTGGGTCCCTCTTAGCAGCTGAAATCAACTAACTGAAGGTCAGAGGGCAATGGAGGCTGCTAATGCAAACCACGTAGAATCTTGGAGGACAGAGCAAAGTGGAAAAGTAGGGAACAGTAAAGTGAAGTTATTCTGCAAACTAAGCAAAGACTTCCACCTCAGAGCTATTGCTAATTCACCAGGACCCATGAGTGATGAACTCTGTCTAATAGATATAATATATGAACTCTGTCTAAAAGATATAATCAAATTATTACATTTTAAGATAGGATTTCAAGAGCACTTTGATATTTCTACACCACACACACACACACACACACACACACACACACACACACACACACACACATATTTTTGTCCATGGCTCCTGGCTCATAACATCCATAGCCTTTGTTGTTTCCTTGGTGACTAACACAATAAGCCTATCTTTTGTTGAAGTATTGGTCTTTTATCCAAGGGTCCTGAAGCAGCTTCAGAACAATTTAAGAGTGATACAGGTGAAGGACAGTCTTTTGTTACAATATTGGGGAGCTTTAGGCTTCAGAAGTAGGCCCCAGAAAATAGGGTCTGTCTCGGTTCTGTTCTGCTTCTAACTGTTCCTTTTTCTCCCCAAGGCAAGCCAGAGAAACTAAAAATATACTCTAATCTTCCTCCACCTTTCTGTCTTAGAGCCGGCCATAAGGAAATTCTCTGACCTACCTTGTCTGATTGTGGGTCATGAGACCCTCATTTTAGAAGGGGTCCTGCCCCAGACCCTGGAGGAATGAATACTGCAGAGAGAGGCCAAGAAGACTCTGAATAGGCAGCCTTGCTGGGTTTCCCCACTCAGTCGATTAGTATGAAATCATACTCCTTTTTTTTTTTTAAATCACATTTCTACATAGTTGTCCACGTGTTGAAGGCCGAAAGAATGAGGGTCGGGATCAACTCAGTATAGCACTGGAGGCTATATGAGTAAACAGCAAACTGTTCTCACGAAAGCAGGATGTTGGCAAGCTGA